>NW_025113031.1:4395051-4447838 GCF_010416935.1 Polistes fuscatus | reverse complement strand
GGAAACATCAAACGGAACGCAACAACTATCTGCCCCCTTATTAAATGACGGTTTAATATTTTGAAGTATATGTTAAACGAAATTGATATATAATTTAACTGCGAATTTAAGCTGTACGGACAAGACTCATAAAGTCGCCTGGCCAGCGACGTTGTAATTACGGTAAACGATTTGCGATAGAACCATTGTAACTTAATATAAGAAAATCGCGCCGCACTTACGTAGACTAAGAATGTTATTGATCGGTACCCTCTCAATGGGGGGAGTATGTATAATCGGAATCGAGATAGCCCAAACCCAAGATTCATAATACGCGCCCTAGCCAATAGGGAGTAGTTACTAGACACTAGCGCCCATACCCCCACCACTCGTATCTCGAGTGCACGCACCCTGCAGGTCCCAGTATCGAAGACCCTCGGTCTACTCTTTCGCTGGACGCCTACGAGACACATTGGAGACCACAACCGAGTGTATTGGTAGAAGGAGAAAGAACACGCAGATTAAGACAGTCATACCTTAGAGTATAAAGGAGAGACGGTGAACGCACCGCGGAGGCGGTAATAAACGGTAACGAAACGCTGAAACGAGAAAAAACGTTTAACTTAATCGCCGGAGGACTCCATGTTGGAGGACTTTTGGCAAATACAATATTCCTGATCTCATTAAAAAGTTAGGAGCGCAATATGATCCTGAGAATAAAGACTTTTTATAGATTCTTCGAAACGGAGTTTAAAAGGTTTTTTTTTTTACACAATACTAATCAGTATGCCTCTGTTCCTGTCACTCACTCTGTTCATTTAAAAGAGACTTATGAAAATTTGAAAACAGTACTATATAAAATTAAATATGAAGAACACGGTTGGCAGCTTTGTGGAGATCTGAAAATTATAACTATGCTGTTAGGTCAGCAGTCAGGATACACGAAATATCCTTGTTTTTTATGCGAGTGGGACCAGTAGAAAAGCATTACGTTCAGCAACAACGGAATCCTCGTAAAAATCTTAAACCTGGAACCAAAAATGTTATACGAGAAAATTTAATTGATCCTAAAAAAATTTTATTACATCCGCTTCATATTAAACTCGTATGATGAAACAGTTCGTTAAGGCATTGGATAAAGAAAATCATAGTTTTAAATACTTGAGTAGAAAATTTCAAAGATTATTAGATGTCAAAATAAAAGAAGGAGTGTTCGTTGGACCACCAATTAAATCTTTGATGACCGATGAAATATTTGATACAACACTGAATACTACTGAATTAGAAGCTTAGCTGGCGTTCAAAGATGTTGTCAACAACTTTTTAGGAAATCACAAACACCCTGACTATAAAATATTGTGGCAAACTTATTAAAATAAGTATAAAAATTTGGGTGTATTATGAGTATAAAACTTCATTTTTTAGATTCATATGTGGATTTTCTCCACTGATAATCTTGGTGATTATAGCGAAGAAAAGGGAGAAAGGTTTCACAAAGACATAAAAATTATGGAAACAAGGTACCAAGGTCGATGGAATGTGAATATGATGGTTGATTACTGCTGGTCAATAAAACGGGATATTATTGATGATTCTCATAAAAAAATTACACTCTGACGTAATTTTATCGCTAAACGTAAAAGATTTTACTCAAAATAGCCCTGTAGCAATTATTGTACTTGATATTTTCTTTGTAAGTTTTTAAATGTACGTATCTGTAATATGATAATTGATTTTTTTTTTAAATTTTAAAATAAACGTTTTTCCTTTTGTAAAGAAACCTGATGTGATAGAGTAATTATGTAGGCATTTTTGTGTTGAAAATACTATAAATTAGTGATATTTTTCGTTTAAATCAAGACAACGTTCAAAAAGTTTTTATTTGTATGAATTAATTGAGAGTATTTTCCCGAACATACAAAATAATTACTTGGATCATAACTAGCTCAGTAATTGGGCTATTTTGGCAGCCAAAATGTTGATGTTGACGAAATTAATTTCCAGATGCAACAGTTGTTGCCAGGCAATCTAATGTCTTTTAAATCAATCGATACTGTTGCTGATGAAAATGAAAGTGTAAATTTCCTAATTGAATTTTTAAACTCTCTAGATATACCCGAAATGCTATCACATAATCTTCGGTTGATCATTGGTTTACCTATTAATTTTCTGCGTAATTTGAATCCACCTCGATTATGCAACGGTACATGTTTAGTCATCAAAAAGATCATCAGAAATATTCTTAAAGCAACCATTTTGACTGGAAAGTTCAAAGTGATCCTGCTGCCACGTATTCCAATGATACCGTCAGAATCTACGATACCCTTCAGAAGGCTACAGTTTCCTATTTGTTTAGCTTGCGATATGTCTATAAATAAGTCTCAAGGCCAAACAATGCCCATTTGCGGTTTAGATTTGAAAAATCCATGTTTTTCCTATGAGCAACTATATGTTGCATGCTCACGTGTAGGAAAACCATCGAATCTATTTGTGTTAGTTAGAGGCAGGTTAACCAAGAATATTGTGCACCGATAAGTGCTGAATTAAATTAAAATTAAAAATGTTTATAATTCAAAATATTAAATATTATTGTTAAAAAAAAGATTTATCTACCCTACCTCCCTCATTTATAAAATTAAATGTTAGATGTTATCAACTAACAAATTTGTAATTTACTTATTTGTTACAAACTTGAATATATATAATATTATTAAAATCTTAAATTCAACATTCTATGTTGATTTGTGCTTTATATCAACTGTATGAAAATTTTTATTAATCGTTTTCAAATTTTGACCTTAAATTCAAATCTCAATCCCGTGGATTTTTATACCGGTTATAACGTTTTCGTCTTTATACGTAAATAATAATTTCACTGTATTGAATAGTTTACTACAATATAATTTAACGATACCTTAACTACAGCAACGCGTGGCCGGGTCTGCTAGTATATATATATAATATATAAATTAAATTATTTTATTAAAATGTACAAAAGTTGTGTAACGTATTGACCTAAGTGTATAAAGTCACCTCAAATGTGCCTACAATGTTTTAACGAATACTATCGTAACTAATAAAATCTTTTGTAATGTTTTAAAAACAAATTTATACTTTTACTACAGATCTGATATTCCAGGTGCATGGATTGTATAGAATTTGGGGTCATCCAACCATTAAAGGAGCTCTATTTTGAGCGATTGAAAATGTTAGAATCCTTAAAAGCTCGCTCAGATCTGATACTCTTACTAACAAACGAAAAGTACACTTTAATATATTTAATAAATTATTATTTTGTCTTAAATATTCGTCATAATCGTATGTATATATTCTGTACGTCGAGAAAAGTTTCTTCTGTATTCTATTCGAGAGTGAAGTGTTTGTATTATACAAAAGTACAATATAGCAAGAAATCTTCCTTAAATCATTAGAAGAAATTGGATAGCAGCTGTAAAGTTTTCAAGGTTTGCAACATTTATTTAAAAATTTTAGTTAGGGCTTTGTTTAGTTTGTTTTATAAAATCTTTTTGTATTTTCCTTATTAGAATGTCACAAAGAAGCTCGAAAAGAATTCCATCCTCTAATAGATTAACTGATTCAGACGGTGATTCAGATAATGAAAATCAAATAAATGTAATACGACACAGAAAAAAAGAGCTATATGTAGTACTTCTGAATCAGAAGCTGAACAGGTTAAAAAACTTATGATAATAACTTTGAAGTATGGACGTCAAAAACATTCGTCCCAAAAATATACAAGTTTACGGTAGCAGATTCAGGAATTAAAAGAAATATTAATAGATCCGCAAAAATTTTAGACTTTTTTAAACTTTTACTTTCTGAAGAACTTGTAGGGTTGATTGCGAGGGAAACTAATCGATATTGGTCTCGAAAGAATAATAATAACATAAATATATCAGATGGAACAGGACTAGCCGAATTATATTGTTTTTTTGCTGTGTCTTTATTGATGACACGCAACAAGAAATTATTTTTAGCAGAATACTGGAGTAAAGATAAACTTTTACGTAGCGATATCTTTGAAGAATTAATGACGAGAGACCGTTACTTTAAATTACTAAAATACTACATTTCTCCGATGATGTTGCTTGTACTAATGATCGTTTGAACAAAATACGAAATGTCGTTGATATTACGAAAAACATTTAATGAAACATTTCAGCCTTATCAACGGCTATGCATTGACGAAAGTCTGCTTTTGTATAAACGGCGGCATTTATTTAAGCAATTCATACTATCAAAGAGAAGCAGATTTGGTATAAAATCATTTATTTTGAGCGACTGTAAGACAGGGTTCGTGCAAGATTTAATAATTTATGCTGGATCATCTACCAAGGTGGATACTGAAAATCTAGATATTGGAAAATCTGGAGCAATAGTGGAAACACTTTTATTTTTTTATGAAGCAACATCTAAGAAAAGGCCATACCCTTTATGTAGATAACTGGTATGCGAGTCCCGCTTTATTTAAATTTTTAAATGACAATGGCACAAACGCGTGTGGGACCGTAATGAAAAGGAGAAAAGGAATGCCAAAATTGACAAAAAATTAAAAAAGGAAGAGGCAGCATTTAGATCATCTGCTAACTTACTAGTCTTAAAATGGATGGATAAGAAAGAAGTGTACATGCTTTCTACAATGCATACAGCAGAATTTAAAACGGTAATCAGGTAATCACGGAGGAGAAAAACTTATACAAAAACCTGTATGCGTGTTAGACTACAACAATTCAATGGGTGCAGTGGATAAAGCGGATATGGTCATAAGCACTGTGAAAACGACACGGAAATCTTTGAAATGATACTGGAAATTTTTCTTCCATTTGGTGGACATTTGCGTCTGGAACGCTTATTGTCTATACAAACATAAGATGAAACAACCGATATCTATGGCAAAATTTCAATTGAAACTTAGGGAGATACTGGGAAAGTACCATAAATGCATAAGTAATCCACATCGAACGGGGAGTAATCATTCATTGAGATTAATAGAACGACATTTTCCGTCGGTTTATAAATAAATAGGAGAAAAACCAAGAAAAGCTCGCGTTTGCCATGCGAGCGAAAAAAGACGCGAAACTGTATATGAATGTAAAAACTGTAATGAAGGATTGTGTCGACCCTTGTTTTAAAATTTATCACTGTGAATTGAATTATTGAAAATTTTAATTTGTTATTGCAAAGTGTTTGTTGTTTGTTATTGTATTTTGTTATTGTAAAAAATGTAATTTTTAATTTTTAAATATATTTTTATTGATAATAATTGCAAGATTTTTAATTATATTAGTTGTATAAAATTAAAGAATCGTACGATCCGGAGAATAACGAGGCTGCACCGAAAGATGTAAGTCCGAACAGCAGATTAGCTAACAATAAGCGCAACATGCACACTTTACGGCGCAGTGCTCCGTACAGTGCCGCTACCTCGGCGGCACAGCGGCCCATACAGCGATGTTTCTCCGGCGGAAAACACTGTCGTAGCGAAAGGTTAAAAGGTCAGAATCTACAAAACAGTTATTCTACCAGCATTCCTTTATAGATGCGAGGCATGATCACTTACCATGTGGGACGAAAAGAAATTTAGGGTATTCGAGAACAAAATACTTCGTAAAATCTTCGGTACAAAACGTGATGAGGAAACGAGCGAATGGAGAAAATTACACAATGTAGAATTGCGTATATTGTATAATAGACCGGACATTATGACCGTCATAAAATCACACCGATTAAGATAAGCTGGCAACGTAGCGCGTATGGGTGAGGGACGAACCATGTATAAAATACTTACTAGTATACTCAATGGAAAAAGCGTAGATGGGAGGACAATATTAGGGGGAATATTAAGGGGTTATACGCAGTTAGAATTTTCAAAAAATGGATGTTTTTTGCATTTTCGGAATGTACATATATTTAAATACATTCTCTGAAAATTTGAAGCTGATCCGATAAATATTTTCGGAGATATACCTTAATTTGTAAGGCCGTGTCAGAGTGTTAGAAAGCAGATAGAGTAAGAACCAGAGTAACAGTTGCACGCACTGCGCGCGATACTTGAGGTTCCTTTTTCTATTGTGTTTTCTCGTAGAAGGCGAGTATTATAGGTTTACTAAGTACTTCAAGGTCACATTCAGTACTTTCAGGGAAAGGTAAACTCACGGCTAAGCTAATTGATAAGCTGATAGAGTTTACTATGGTTTGGCAATAAGAAGAAATTGTGATTCTGTTAATAATATGTACAATGCAATTTAGGGAACGTATTATCACTATTGTTCGACTGATGAGAAACCTCAACACGAAATGTACCCAGGTGGAGAAGGTTCATGGTGTAGTTGGCAGCAAGCGCTAGCAACAAACACATTATCTTCTTACACCCATGATTATCAAACTTTATCAACTGATGTTGCTGAAGCAATATTTCCCACTTATGAAGACCTTAGCAACGAAAAATTATTGGAAAGATGTGTTGGTGGATATACACAAAACAATAATGAGAGTTATAATCAATTAATATGGAAAATAACTCCAAAAATTGTTCCATGTGGCTCTAAAGTAGTAGAAATAGCGGCTTACATTGCAGCTGGAATATTTAATGAAGGTCAAAAATCGTTATTGTACTGTATGAGTGCATTAGGACTTTCATTAGGCAACGCAGCTCATGCTTATGTCGACAAAGAAAACGCAGAGCGTGTGATGATCTCCGACGCGAGAGCGCATGGGAGCACGCGAGAAGGAAGAATGGCTCGACGACAACACCAGCTGAACTTATTAGAAGCTATCAATACCGCAGAAGGTCCCTCTTATTACCCTGAAATAGATGATACAATGTAAGTTGAAGAAAAAAAATTTTAACTATCTGTAAACTACTTCTGAAACTTTAAACGCGTTTTTCTCAAAACTGTATTTTCAAAGTCGATGATCTCGATTTTTCAGAAATGGCTTAACCGATCGGTTTCGAATTTTTACACAATCTTCTTAGATATATTCTCAGGTATTAACGGGAGCAATAATTTTTAAAAGATTTATTACTATTTTTTTTTAACAATTTAGAGCGAAAATTTTAGTCAAAAACAAAAACATTTTTTTAAATAGACGCCATTTTGTCAAAAATAAAAATTTGTAAAATTCCTCCCTTTTAATACCTGCATTAATCTATCCTTTAAAAGAATCCACCATATTTTTTTATTTCAGATAATCCAAACCGCCAAAATGGAGATCACCGCCAAACGTCTTTTTTTAGAGGACGTTCAGGAAATCATCTACAGGAGCGTTGCAGACTAATATTTTTACATAATCGACGCGCTATCATATTCTTAAAAGTTGGCTCTATTTGAATTACCATCACTTTTGTTTGAGAAATAAAAACTGTTTCTATAAAAAATTCATGAAAAGACGTCTTTTTTGAGTCTCGAAACTGCGTATAACCCATTAAGGGCAGTGATTTTTGACCTTCATTAAATATTCCAGCTGCAATGTAAGCCGCTATTTCTACTACTTTAGGAGCCACATGGAACAATTTTTGGAGTTATTTTCCATATTAATTGATTGTAGTTCTTATTATTGTTTTGTGTATATTCACCAACACATCCTTCCAATAATTTTTCGTTGCTAAGGTCTTCATAAATGGGAAATATTGCTTCAGCAACATCAGTTGATAAAGTTTGATAATCATGGGTGTAAGAAGATGATGTGTTTGTTGCTAGCGCTTGCTGCCAACCACACCATGAACCTTCTCCACCTCGGTACATTTCGTGTTGAGGTTTCTCATCAGTCGAACAATAGTGATAATACGTTCCATAAATTGCATTGTACATATTATTAACAGAATCACAATTTCTTCTTATTGCCAAACCATAGTAAACTCTATCAGCTTATAAATTAGCTTAGCCATGAGTTTACCTTTCCCTGAAAGTACTGAATGTGACCTTGAAGTACTTAGTAAACCTATAATACTCGCCTTCTACGAGAAAACACAATAGAAAAAGGAACCTCAAGTATCGCGCGCAGTGCGTGCAACTGTTACTCTGGTTCTTACTCTATCTGCTTTCTAACACTCTGACACGGCCTTACAAATTAAGGTATATCTCCGAAAATATTTATCGGATCAGCTTCAAATTTTCAGAGAATGTATTTAAATATATGTACATTCCGAAAATGCAAAAATATCTATTTTTTGAAAATTCTAACTGCGTATAACCCCTTAAGGAATATGAGGGTTGCGAGTAGGGGGATCGCGTTTAGAACGAGAACACTGGCGAGATTAGGTATATGAAGCAATGAGCTCACGAGATACCAACGCCACTTGATAATAATTAATAATCTATAGTGCATTTCGATTTTTCAGGTCTTATTTTTTAATTTATTTTTATTCATTGTCATCATACGGGTAAGATATATCCATCATGCATTCAACAATGAAGATTCAAAGTGAGCGATTTTTCAATCAAACATTCCTATGACAATTTCAATGGTTTTCTTATAAAGACGATGGAATTAATTGTTCTTTTCCGTTTTCTGTTTCAAATCAGTGTTAAATAGTGCAATGTAAACGTAGTATTTGTTAAAATGCATTAACGGTTTATTAATGAAATTTATTTTAAAATTCTTTTTTAATTGAATTGATTGCAAAGAATGTAGTTGTAGAATCAGTATTTGTGCATTGTCAATATCATCCTAAGAATAGGAGACCAATCCTGCATTCATCAATGGAGAATATATGTAAATATATTTTTTCATATTAAACATCTTCTCAATAATTATAATAAGTTTTTTTAAAAAATGATATTCATAATTTTGTTTTTATTTCTGTTTAAAATTATCATTGCAATAAGGCGCGAAGTAAAAGTAGTGTTCGTTGAAATTTATTCGCGTTTTATTGGTTAAATTCTTGTTGAATTTCGTTTAATTGAATTGACAGCATGTAATGCAGTTGTAAAGTAAGTGTTTATGCCTTCTCATCATCATCCTAAGGGTAGGAGAACCATAGTGCATTATTCGATTAAGATACGAAGAGAGGTATATTTTTATATTCAATTATTCCACAAACATTTTAATGGTTTTCAGTAATAGTAATGATATTAATAGTATTGTTTTTTATTTCTGTTTCAGATTGCAATCGTGCGCGAAGCAATATACGGGAGTGTTGTATCGTTTAAATATAATTAAAATCACGGTTTAGAAGCACGTTCATTCGTTAATTTTAATTCCATTGCGTTCGCGAATTATTTTTGCAATTTAAATATTAAATTAACTGCGACCAAGGCAGTAATTGTATTAGAGTTTATTGGAGTAAAGTTGTATTTTTACCCATAAATAGTCTACAGACAGTTCGCGAATTTATCAGTGTATTAATGAAGATTTTTGTACTTGCATTGTTTTTGTGCAAAGCCGCTTTTGAAAGTAGTTATAAGAGTCAGTGATCGGATGCATAATAGATTAAAATTACACGCGAATTAGAGTCAATGTTGCTCGCCGTATAATTAAACTTTTATTTTACGATAAGAAACTTATAGATAAGTTTATACCGCGTTATTAGATTCATGCAAGATGCATTATCATGGTGTCATTGAGCTTCATCCCATTGGAATGCATAAAGTATTCATTATAATTTAATTTTATTCGATTTTATTTTATATGATTTTGGATTATATTGCAGATAACTTATCGTTATGTTCTATTTTATGTTACAAACATAACGACGAATTATCCTCCTTTTCAGAGATGTGGAATGGTTTCTTCGATGGATCTTTAATAACAAATCGAGTAACTCTCCGATCGACAGACTACAATAATTGTTACGAAGTAGGAGTGTTTTGGAGCCATCGCAGAATTTCTAATGCTCTTGTTTATATTTCATATATGTGTCATTTTAATTTAAAAATTTTACATATATGTTATATAACGATTGGTAACGAATGAGTCAAGAAATTGAAAGTCCCTCCCGTGCTCAATCATGCCGAGGATTAAAGGTCCTAATCGGCACGAGATACTGGTTGTAATTATTTAAATAAATTATTGACGAGCACAAGAATAATTCTTTTTCAGAAATAACTTATGATAATTGTATAATTTGTTGTATGTTTTATTAGTTGAGGATAGGTCTTCTTATTTCATCGGTTAAATTTATTTAATTACCAGTGCAATTATTATAATAAATGCTCTTTTTTTATATTTCCTGTTGTGCTCGCGTCAGTAGTGTTGAAAACGAGCATTAATTTACTCGATTTCGTCCAGAAAAGCACGTGATATTGTCTTTACATGCATTGCATTGTGTTTAACAAATGTAATTGCGAATAATTTTGATATATCGATACTTCGATATTAACAATAAATGAACACGATGACAAACTTTTCGCGATGGATAGACTCTGGCAGTTAAGTGTTGGCACAAAGCCCAGTTCTTTAATTAGAAAAGCTAATGTAATGAAAGGAGTCGTCCAAGGTTTTCCATATATATTTATATATTTCTTTTTTTTTTTTGGAACTCTTACTTATTAAAAAATTAAATTTAAAATTTCTTACAAGCAAAAAGTTAAAATCAATTAACTTATATAGAGTCCTAGCCCATTCCATAGAAATGTATTTATGTGTCACGTATTTATGTGTTTTTAATCATATTTTTCAGATCATGATTTTCAGCTTCTAATGAACTAATCTCCCGTTTCTCCACCCTATACTTTTTGCCTTCCTATCAATGAGTGTGCCCAGGTGCTACTCGAATGGGTAAGATATGGTTAGCATAGGTTCAGTTTAAAATTTTTCCCTTATTAGCGGCTGTCATTGTACCAGTGGTTGCATGATCTACTTTGCTATGTGCGTATTAGGTAGTGTGTACCGTACATCGTTTTTCGCGATAGTTTTTAATTAATGCATCATTCAATATTTTAAGTACTACTTGTAGAGTCATTTGTGAGATGAAAAATACGAATATTTGAATTTTTACATTTATATTTAATTTTTATACATTTTTTTGTAATAAAATCGTTTCTAATAGTAGAGTTACCGCATTTATTTATTAAAACTCTGATATACTCGTATATTACTAGAATGCACATATACTAGTATGTACTACTAGTATTTTTTATTTAGTCATTTTAACAATAATTATTAGCCTTGGTTTTCAATTATAGCAAAAATAACGTATACCATTAGCATGCATATAAGCTTAGAAATCACGTTGTTTAACTAGGGTGTCCCGGGAAATGCTCTTTAGTTTAGGTTTCTGCACTCTGGTGGTATGTAAGAGAATCGTGGAGTAAGTGGGTGGGTGGGTGGTTATGTATGTATGTATTATATGTTTGCTCATTTTATATATTGCTAATATAAAGGGCAGGTAGCATACTTTTCTGAATTAATGTGAAAATTTTAATTATAAACAGGTAGGATCCCGGAAAAACACGTGGTGTACTTTCACTAAAAAGTGAAAGTCCCCCCTTCAAGTTTTATACAGAATTGTTACAAACTTATATTATTTCATTTTATCATGCTTGTTTTATTAATTAATTTTGTCACTTTTCTGTAATCTTTATTATGTATCATGATTCAAAAAGATTTGCAACGATTTGACAGATTCATTTCTATTTCGATTCTATCTCATACGAGATAGAGTCGAACACATTCGCAAATATTTTGATGAATTTGATACACAGTTTTAAGTATTATAACTAGCACTTCGCATTATCGCGATTTAGTCTTGGAAATATTTGATACAATTCATATAAATAAAAAATTAAATAAAAATATAGCAGGAAAATGCATTACATTTATTGCATTATTCATTTCAATTCCATTTTATTACTAGACATTAAAAGTGCGACGTGTTATTAGGTCATCGATTACAATTATCTGCTTGGACATTCAATTAATTAGGCTCGTGTATATGTACACGTCAGTAAACCTAAAATTCATTCATGGTTCACAAGCTTTAATAATGAACAGAGAATGTAAATTAATTTTTTAATAATTGAGAAATAAAATCATAAAAACATACGAGTTAATTTGTTTAAAGTAGTATGGAAAATCTTATCTTGCTCCCACGTAGGAAATGTCCAAATGGAGTTTTCAGGGAGTGAAGAAAAGACAAGGCTTATAGCCGAGAGGCCCCTACCTAACTGTAGCTGAAGAGGGGCAACTACAGGTCACTGAGTTATTTTCACAGGTTCAACTGCAAGTTCGAACTTTTCGGGAATAGCTCTCTAGCCCTTTCGCTGCGGAGTACTCAGAAAAGAATTACTCTCTCTCCGCAGCAGGCGCGATAGTAGAAGAGGATAACACGATACGTGAGTTGTCGTTCCTAAAACGGTGTGCGGAACAAATTATGGATAAAATTATTCGATTATACGAAAAAATCTCTGCTCAAGAAGCATTTGCAGTTAACGCGTCGAAGACAAACGAATTAATGGCCATTATTTTGCAGTTATTATTAGCAAAAAATGCAAAACAAATGCACAAAGCCTATGGGCGCCGTTCGCTTAAGAGAAAGCGTCTTTAGTTGAGCGCCTAAACACGTTTTTCGCTCAGGGAAAGCGTCTATAATTAAGCGCCTAAAGACGCTGTTCGCAGCGAAATGACTAGTCATATTTTATATTTTATTGTATTACTTTTTTGCTCGTCATTAATTTGTTGTTGCAATTGGAGATGATGGATCATTCTATCTCCTTGGAACACCAAATTGGTGTCTGAATTGTCAAAGAGATGCATAAGTTTTTAGATAGTGTCAAAGTCTGTAATTTGTCACTTCCGAACTATTCGACACACGGCAGACCAACCCAAAGTAAATAGGCAAAACATTGGGCCCATTGTCCCGAATATATACCTGCGGCAAATAAAAAGCAACATTCTGCAAAAAGATGTCATGTGTGTATGAAACACAATATAAAAGTGAAACGACTTGGAAGTGTAATACATGCCTCGTTCCACTACATATGTAAATGCTTTTAGAAGTACCTCACGTTACAAAACTATTAAATTATTAATTTAAGGTAAACCTATTAATATATTATTTTATGGTAAAACTGTTAACCCTTTGCGGTCCTATGTCAAGTGGGGCTCGACATCGCTTTGTGTTCTGCCGCTTTGTGTTCTGTATCAAGTTTCACCTGACTATGTATCAATCTTACATCTTATTGTTACGTTAGTAAGGTCATAAATGTTTTCTAAAGTAAACGCTACCAAGCGGATAAGCGACTAGTGAAATATATGCGGATCAGCTGGTACGCACTTGCGAATCCAGCACGGACCTACTGGAATGAAATGGTGAAGAGCGATCGGTCCGCAAAGGGTTAAATAATTATTTTTGGTATTACTAAATTAATTATCAACTTTATTAAATGTTATAAAGCAGTGTAACTTTCAAAATAAAACGCCTTGTTTCTGAGCTTGTACATGAGTGTTCTCAATTAACCCAAATTAAATGGTATTCTACGGACGCGTCGACGCGCATTTTATTTGTATATATATATGTCACGGGGTTATTTAATTAATTATTTATTTCACTCGTTTAATCATTATACATTAACATTATATACCAATTTGATTAAATGTTATATAGAAACGCAAATTTAAAAAGGAAATGTTCTGTTCTTTAAGCATCGACATAATTGTTCAGTTTGGCCAGATTAAATAGTATTTTTCGGATTCATTTAATTTCGTTTTATTTATATGTTAGGGGGTTTATTTAAATTTCAAGACCTACATTTTTTCTTTAGAAAAAAGGTTCTCTTTTGTAACCGGAATATGATTAGAGTGGTTTTGTATCAGTATCGATGGGTCTTAGGGATATAAATGACTCGAGTCTTTATTTTAGGAATTAGCAAGGCTTGCGTTACTATCATATTTACAGAAAAACATAGATCGAAGAGAATCCGAAAGAACGTTTTAGGAGCTGGCTAAATCGGCAGGTCGAAAAAGGACGCTAGAGATTAATGGGAAGTTTTCTCGATTCCCAGAACATCTTTTTTTTGGAGAAAACTACATTTCATTTACCATGAGGAACCTGAGCGGATCCCGGATATATATGAATGGACATTTTTAGTTCGAAAAACGGACAAACTGCACAACCGGACGGATAGTACTACAAGTTACATGTGTTATCATTATTGAAAGGCACACTATCGGGATTTATATATACCAGTTTCATTTTGTTCGAAAATATTATTATAAGCGGGTTTATAAGCTAATTATTATTTAGGATCAAAGTATTGTAAAAAATTATTCCTTGTTGTGTCTTAATAAACAAAAGTTGTTTTGTTCTAACAATCTATTGTTATTTAAATAATTAAACGAAATATACCTTATCAATATAATTGCTACATTTCTAAACTGTCACAATTGATGTGTTTTTACATTTCTTACAATAGCTTCACGATATTGGAACTTTTACGAAAACAACTGTAAGATTTATTGTATAATGATATATTTATAATGATAATAGTAAAGTATTTATTTATTAAAAATAAATACCAAGGTATAATGTTTTTAAGAGATAGAATAGTAAGTATCTATAATCTAAACTAATGCTACGATATACTAAGTGTAACTCTCTACGTCCACAACTACAAGGAACACCCGAATCCGACTCGTCGTCGCCTATCGTAATCCTTCGCCGTTCCCCGTTGCCTTCCGTACTTCACGTTACACTTTTCCCTCGTCGTCTCAATCAAGAGCTACCACAGAACGCACCACCGGTCCTTCCCGTCGCCTATTTATACCCCCACATCCCCTCCATCGTCTCTCGTTGCTTCTTCTAGAAATTTCCCGATGATCCACCATCATGAATAACGGCCTTTTCTTCACCTTAAAATCGAGAACGTTCAAGAGGCCTCGATGTAGCTATGCGTAGGCGACAAAGTCCAGATGATGTGACCCTGAACCTAAACAAATATCCTGAGCAGACATCCTAACGCAACGGTCCCTATGTTTATTCTCGCCCGATGCGTTCTTTCAGTCCTATCTCACACTCATACCACTACATATTTATCTCTATACTTCTAGATAATTCAAAACCCCACACAACTATCAAATTTTAGAAATGTAATAATTATTTAATTACATACTATATTAGATACACTTATCTTATAGTATATCGAAAATTTCAATTTGACATATTTGCCCACCAAAAATTTCTTAATTGTTCGTTTAATGAAATTTTTTAAATAATCTAGTGTAGTAAAAATATGATTTTAAAACATTGATTTAAGGCATATGCTTATTATACTCTGTCCTTTTTACCCACACCGTAAATGCCTGTAGAAATGTACATAAGTCCTACCTATAAACTCTTATACTAGTAAATCTTTACCAATAAATCGAATTAATTAGATCAGATCTATTAAGCTAAAAAAACAAATAGATATCAGAAAATTTATGTTCGTTTTCATAAGCAAACAACGTATTCGTTTTTGCGAAATGTTATAAATATTAAGTACCTAAAAATTATTTACTCTGAAAAATTTAATCGAGACAATTCTCTTTCGTTAAGTTTTATTTCATATTTCAATTATGTCGAAACGAGGGTAAGAGGTAAACTTTCAAATATTTAAGGAAGTGAATATAAGAACGTTGCTATTTTTGAGAAATCGATACAATCAGTGGGACAATATTCCGACCCAGTGGGGATAAATTTTAAATGATAGAAATCAAAAATGAATGCTGACTTAGTCAATAATTACTCTTAAAAAGCAACCAACGTGTAAGGGAATTGAATCTAGTAGTTACTTCTTCATACCCAAGTAGTTAATTTACAATTTCAATAACCTTACTCTAATTACATAATTTCTTTTAATTGTAACAATTCTTTAACCGAATTTTTATTTAAACTGAAAATATATACTGTTCATTAACTTTAACGATATTAAAAATTACATTTATGTTTGCATTAACATGTTAATTGTCACAGTGATTTATTACATAATCTGCCATAGCGCTAAAACGAATTTGTTATTATTATGCATTACGTATTATATTAAAACATTATTTAGAAAAATAAGTTCGATATGGCTATATGAAATGCATTTATCTTATGGGAGGATTATAGGTAACCCTCAAAGCGCTTAAATGGATTTATTTGTGTTGACTCGTATAATAAAATCCAAAGATAGTGCAATTGAAGATAGCTTTTTATCGCGTGTAAACTTACTTAAAAAACCAGCTCAATACAAAAATGCCAGAACAAATCAAAACAGGATGATCTTATACAATCTTACTAAAAAAATTGTTTTAATCTATGTAGGACAAACACAAAAACCCATACTAAAAAATTCGAGACTGTACTGGTTCACCTTTCTTTTAATTGAAATATTTCAATACGGCACATTGCAATATGCGTGCATAATATTTAAGTATATATGTTATAATTATTTATTTAAATAAAACAACATTTATATGTTTTTATGACATTAATTTCCTCGCACCACTGCAGTAATGATAATAATATTGAAAAGTATATGGAAATTTATTTAAATTATCTTCTTCTTTTTTATTAGGAATTCGTCCTGTTATAGCTTTTATTGCTATTTCCGGGAGCGCTTTATTGTTTTAACCGAGGGCAGCATACTAGCCTTATTATCCAGTAAAAAAACATCACTATTGCATGAATTTACAAATTCAAATAGAAATAAATTAAAAACGTTTTCTTCTTCGATATTGAATGCTTTATTGTCAGTATATCTAACTCCAAAATTTAAAATTTTAAATTTTTAATTTTCTTCTTAAGATCTTAATCGCGTTGAGGAGATTTGGGATCACTGCGAGTTTCAAAATTCTAGTTCTTTAACTCCCAATACACTTATATAAACAATTAACATCTCTGGAGATATAAACAATTGAAATGAACTAGCTCCGTTTATAAAAACACATTCAGGTAGATTTCTTGGATTTTATACCAATCGGATCTCGCTTTACAATATAATTTAATAGAAATTTTTTAATGTCTTATGTCATTCATATATGTAGAAGCTATTATTAAGCCAGCAAAAAAAAAATTCTATGAAATTGATTTAAGTCTATTACACGATAAGCTAGATCCGTCTAAGGAAGGTTTTAGGTATTACATTTAAAACAAAACAAGATATTTCATATCCGTTCTTATTGTTAGATAAATCTAATTAAAAATCAGCTAATAAAACTGTTATTAATTAAAAAATCGTTTCATTTAAATAATAAACTAATTTCTAATCAAATAAGCTCGATATAAAATTTACGCTCCATAAGGTCAATCTGTGGTAAAAACTTCATTAAAAATTGATCACTTTATATTACACAACAATTGTTCCTACATGAAATAGCTATTACTACTAGACTTACCATCACGTCATATGTATCAATTCCTACCATGAATGATCAATAAGATCACCTCTTAATAAATGTACTCCCTCTGTCCGAAAATATGGCATACATTTACAAATTATTCTTGTTCGAATTTGTAGTATACATTAATTTAATTTTTGTTAATTTCAGTCACTGATGGTATACATTTACAAAATTCAAGATACGAAATAATGGTAATTAGAGTTGAACTTTTGTTTTAATGATACGAAGCATCTTATACGAATGTCCTCTGTCATTTAAACCAAATAATTAATTAGATGTTTGTAATATTACAAAAACGTTATCAAATTTCTATTTCTTTTAACCCTTTCGCTACGGCACTCCATTCCGCGCGAGTAGCGCCACTGAACGGGACACCGCGCCGTGCAGTGGCTTACGTCTTTCAATGGCATTTTGGAATTCTCTTGTGTGGATACTTTTTTGAGAGTTATGTAACAACTGTTTCGTCATTTTATATGAAAAACATAAACATGAGTATATTTTGAGTATTCAGAAATTAACATATTAACAAATTTAAACGTAAGCGTAGGTGTTCACGCGACACCGACTGTAGTCGGTGTACGTACATACAGCACTTCGCGCAGCTGCCGACTATAGTCGGTGTCCGCCGTAGCGAAAAGGTTAAATTCATTATATGCATTTAATCGTATCGAGCAAAGTTTTAGGTTCCAAAGACTGCTAGAATTGAAGAATCCTACATCTAGAAATGTTGAAGCATTTCATCTGTTAGAGTACGTTAAACCCTTAAAGATATGCGCTTAAAATCTATTTTTTTGTTTAAAATTACAGATATAAAAAAGAGTAGATTTTTCCTTTTTCTTTTTTTTCTTTTTTTAAATATTTTCTTATCTTTTTTATCTTTTTTATCTTTCTTATCTTTTTTCTTTCTTATCTTTTTTCTTTCTTATCTTTTTTCTTTTTTATCTTTTTTTTATCTTTTTATCTTTTTTTCTTTTTTAATCTTTTTCTTTTTTTCTTTATTCGTTTTTCTTTTTTAAAATTTTTTTCTTGAATTTTTTTATTTCTCTTTTAACCCTTTCGCTCCGACGGCCGTATATACATCCTGGAAGAATGACTATTTATGTACGAAAAGCGTACATATACGTTCATACCATATAGATTTTTACTTCATAATTTACTTGAAATACTAATAAAAAAAAATAATAAAATGATAAAAATAAATAATTTGGAGAACAAAAAACTACATCTAATTACTTCGTGATATTCCGTACTTTAGTGTCAGACTTCAGTGTCAACTACTCAGTAATGCACTCCGTTCACAGCGATCACATTTTGACGCAAACGCTCCGGAGCGAAAGGGTTAAATTATATTCATTGTTTACAATTTATTCGTGGACATTAAGTATATGTTCTTTTTTTTTGATTAATTTAAAATACATGTGGATAGTTTATGAACTAGCTTTAGGGTTATCGTTTTCTTTTACAATTTTTATGTATTTAACTCCTTGCAACTGTTCGGAACCTCAGGAAACGCCAGGCCAAACGCGGCTGCCTCGATCATTGCGGTGAAAGGCGAGCAGCGGAGCGCGCGTGCCGAAATTTGAAACCTATTTTCACGACCGAGCGCAAATGTAGAGTACGAGTCGGGCTCGTGATATTCATGTTCGACCTGAAATGTCGAGTACGAGTCAAGCTCGTGACATCCATGTTTGGCCTAAAATTTTCATCACGAGTCAGACTCGTCCAAATATTGCAAGGGTTAAGTTCACCGGATGTTTCCTTTTAGTCTTTTTCTAATGTGAGTAGATAACGTTTCTGTGGCTAGTTGCTAGCAGCGTACTGCGGGGTTCTTCTTTTTTATATTTTGTTGTCAAATTTTCTATTTCTTCCATCATTGTCCAGTACAAGGTCCCATCGTATAGTTCATTCCGTATGAATTACATGATGCGTCTACTATCAATCTTAGTATTTTCGATTGGCATTTATTTTAGCTTTATTATATAATTCATTACTGCCGTTCCCTATAGTGATATCCAAAAGGTTCATTATTGGTTTTATAATGATTTTATAAACTGTTAATTCACTTTCTAGGCTGAGCTTGGATTTTTGTCTAGTTTGTCGAATAATAACTATGTTATTTAGCTTAATATCCAAAGAGTCTTTTTATATACAGTATGAAAGCGAAGTTAATGTATTTGCTTTTATCCTTTTTCTCTAACAATTTTTCTATTTTTCTTACGTTTTCTTGTAAAAAAGTCATCGCTACTACTGGGTCGGAATGATAGGTAGTATATAGCAGTTTTCTTAGCAAACGTTAGTATTTGACTTTCATCAGTAGTTGGAAAATCAGCTGTATAGAGTGTGTAAGGGTCAAGTGTATCACTATGGGTCAAATGACACTTTTCTTCTTTGCGATACGCCAGCTATGACTTCTCTAATTTCAAAGTACACATCATTAATTTTTATAACAAAAGTCCTGCCCCTTAGATATGGTGCAAGTAGATTGTTGTGCATTTGCATTGTTAAGAGGGTTTTAGTTGTATCTACAAGCTCTGCATGCTAAAATGCTTAGAGTGCTTTTCCAATGTCTACCTAGTTGAAATAATTTGTAAACACTAAACAATAATAGTAATTTTGGCATTACGAATTCTGCTGAGATGGATTTGTTAGCAATCGACTGAAAGTAATCCTGTCATTTCTGTGAGGTAATTTTTTGTCCTGAAGTTGCGTAATGGCCGAAATTTGAAATTATTGGTGTTACATTATACTGTAACTGTAGTTGCTTGAATGTGTTCGTTGCAAATTTTACTATGTAGAAAGTGTTTAATGTCATTTTTTAATATAAATGCAGTACCTTCGTGTGCCTTCCCTGATTGGTGTCTTGTGTCGTATACATTGTAATATTAGATTTTCATGTAGCTCCTTGTGATAAAGTGTGTGTGGGTTTCCAAATGAGGAGTATATCAATATTGTTATTGTATAAGAATGTTTCTGTCTATGACCCTTTGTTACAATCTTTTAGCGTTCCAAAATGCTATTTAAGGATAGCTCTATTTTTATTTCTTAGGTAGCACGTTTGTGAGCATTTGTAGCTTAGTTTTGTTTGTTATTTTAGTATTGCGTTTTATTTTATTATAATTTTTGTTAGTATTTTGTATTTCTGATTGATTGTTTGAAGAGTTTCTTGATTTCTGTAGCGTCATTTGTTTCCCTTTCGTTTAATTGTATTGGAAGTCGTCTGTGAATAACTTCTTGAGTCAGTAAAATTTATATTTTCCCCACATTGTGTTTAAAACAGAGTACCTACGTATTATCTCGTAAGTTACCTCTTCTTTGTTATATATTTTACTGCGGATGTACTCTGCTTGGAAGAGTTGAGAAGAGATTTTTTGAAGCTACTTTTTTGTCTCACAGCCTTTGTAACTAATTGGTAGTTGCTCCTTTGCAATTTTAGCATTTTATTGAGTCTATCTTTCTTAAAATGGGGAAGTTAGTTGACAGGTGATTTTGTGCACATCTTACGTCCGTAGGTGTTCTATTGATATATAATTATTTGTATGTTGTATTGCTGAAATCTTATGCACTGCTGCATATCTTTTTTATGTTGTGGTGGTTCTACGCTTATTATGGTGTTTAGCATTTTGTTTATACTAAAAGTATCCTTGTTATTGCTTCCAGACAAGAGTTTCTCCATAAACAACGGCAATACTTATTACATATTAAATTTCGTCATGCAATTTACTGCTCTTATCTCATGTTCCAGCTTAAAATCCTTCTTGATGGTTGTATTGGCTTATTTTCGGACGTAAGCTTCTGATGACTGTTTTGTAGCTTTCTTCCGTCTTCAGTTGGTATGTGTGATGACTGCGTTTGTTAAATTTAGAACTTTTTTAACTTTATGAAATATTTCAGGAGTGTTTAGTTTGTATTTTAACTTGATGCAGTTTTATTTGTTTTTATATAGTTTTTGTCTCTGTGCTGTATAATTAAGCAACTCAATAAAAGGTTTTACTATTTGAGCTACAACGTAAATTAATTGTGATTTAATAAAATGAGCTGTTGTCGTAAAGTTCTTTAATTATGTTTATCTCTACCTCTCTTCCAATGAGATAAACGAATTTGACAGTGATATTTCTTGTAGCCAGGGTTGCGTCTCGAAATCGTTTGAATGCGAGATTTCTTTCCGATTTTTACTTTACTTAACTTCTTTCCAGTTGTTATTTCGATTGTCAGTATTTGTTTGTCTACTATTTTCTTCGTAATTTTTAATCAAATAAACCGAACTGTGCTCGAATTTTGGGAATCTACAAATTCGTGTATGTTTAACTTATCATAATATTTTTTTAAGATATATTTATCGCCGTTGGCTATAATTTTAATCGACTTTAGGTAGATTTCATGGCATTATTAGAAGATCGAACCATCACAACACGCGCTATCCGTAAGTCACCTGTTTACTTTAAACGCTTTAAAAAGTTTAACAATGCTCGGAAAAAGTCGAAGTCGAAGCAGGTCTTCCTGCTTTTAACGGCTTTGCAGATCATAAAATAAAATATTTTTCTTACAGCGTATATTACATTATTTAAAATAAATAAAATATTTTTCTTAGAAAAAAATAAATTTCTGCCCATTATCATGTGTTGCGTTATAATAATTACTAAATACAAAGTAAGGTTACTTGATTGACTTCATTTTTTACTTATCCTTAATCCTAAATGTTTTAAGAATATATACCATTTTTCGGACAGAAAGAATTTTTACAGTTAAACTTAGATAATAGTTAATTATTTATTAAATTGAAAATTTACGTCAATGGACATTAAACCTTGCAAAACTTTATATATACCTATTTCTACTAGGATTGTGTCAAATTGATTGTTAGAAAAAAGTTATATTTTCGATAATTATCGTAGATAATAGATAGGTAGATATAATGTAATAGGTATTATGTTAATAATATTATATATAATACTGTAGTAATAAATCAACGCGTTCACAATTGGCTGAACTACCAGTTGCAAAATAAGTAGTAAAAAATTTATGATGAACCAAATATCTATTGCTTTCTGCTATTTTAATTAATTATTCTCCTCGTCATCATCGCGTGTCAGAAAATTCTAGCTCCATTGGATGTGTCAATGTCTTATTTTATCAATATTATATTCAGTTTCCAAAATTTATTGTTTTTCGAAATCTAAACGAATACTGCCCCTATATGCTATTTATTTCTTTCATTGATGTCATATTTTTAGAATGTTATGACATTTTACGAATAAAATGAGCCGTTTTTTTTAATGACCTAAGACTTTTTTTTTTGCGCGAAATGTTTTTAATGACATTTGACATCCAGTTGTAAATATTATTACGATAAACAAAAAAAATATTAAATGAATTTAGGCTTCTTTCGAAATAAACGGCTCAAATATTATTAGAAAATAATAAACTAAATAAGAAATAAAAAATTTACATCGAATATGGTGGCTACTTTTTTTTTCTTCAATTAGTACTGACAACTTAATATTCACTCCGCTGCATGACGATGGAGCATCGAAATCAGCGATCATGTTGCCGGTCCTAAGCCGGGAAAGGAGGAAGGTTGTTGGGTCAGGCTAGCTCCCTACCCAACGTAAAAAAGGAAATCTGCTCAAGTAACAAAATTCTGCCTCGGAACAGGACGGATTTAACGATGACGACCCATGTAAGTAAGAGGACTAAGAAATGGAAAAAAAAACATATATTGCGCTTGGCTACCTGGAACATAAAATCATTTAACAATAAAGACCAGGAAACCCTGAAGGAAATAAAGGACAACAACATCGATATTTGCGCCTTACAAGAAACAAAAAAAGAAAGGCAAAGGGCAAATACAATATGACGACTACCTGGTGATCTATAGTGGAGTCGGAAAACAAACCAGGGCAAAAGAAGGGGTAGCCATCGCAATATCGAAAAAATATCAGAATAACATAAGAGAATGCAATTATATATCTTCACGTATCTTGCTTATAAAAATGGAAGCGGAAAGCCAAAAATTAAATGTAGTATCAATCTATGCACCCGAGGATAATAAACCAAAAGAAGAAAGAGAAGCCTTCTACGACCAACTACAAAATATAGTCGGATCATTACCAAATAACCAACAAATAATAATCCTTGGAGAATTTAACGCCCGCATCGGAAATCAAATAATATCTGGAATAAAACAAAGGTTCAACGAAAACGTGTTAAATGACAATGGAGAACTAATGACACAGCTATGCACATTTAACGAGCTAAGGATTAATAATACATTTTACAATCATAAGGAACAATATAAATTTACATATAGCAACACCAGAGGCTTCAGGTCTACAATTGATTACATTGTTACTAACAGATACGTCCAACCAAACCAAATATTAGATGTTAGGACATTAAACTCCGCGAATGTAGGAAGTGATCATAGCCTGCTATTAGTAAAAATAAGAATGAAGTTTAAACCCCAAAGGAATCTTGCACGAGCAACTCAAGAATTGAAAATAAACATCGAGTCACTATGGAACTTACCAACCAAACAACTATACGAGAACAGGTTGAAAGAAAAAATCGAAAAAGACCCAATAAAAGAAGAAGATAACATAAACATAGCCTGGAAGAAACTAAGAACCAACATTTTAGAAGCTGCATACGAAGCCCTGGGAACACGAACTGTAAAAAACCGGGCTAGAATGATCAAGACTCCTTGGTTCCGCCCAGAGATTAAGGAAATATGCAAAAAAAAGAAAATGGCATACCTTAACTATAGGACATTAAGAACACCTGAGTCATACGAAATGTATAGACGAATCCGGAATCAAACAGGGACATTAGTAAGGCAAACAAAGCAAAATTATTGGGAGATTTTTTCGAAAAGAATGGAGAGTGACTTCTATGGACTCCAAAAACAAATCTGGCGATTTATTAGAAACCAAAGAAAGGAGGTCAATGAAATGATAGAAACAAACCAGATCACAAAAGAAAATTGGGTTAACTATCTAACAGAGCTCTATAAATCAGAAGAACCTCAACGGAACTAAATACGCCAGAAATAATAACCAGAAGCGACATACAATTGAGCCCAGTGATGTAGAAACAGCTATCAAAGACTAAAGAATAGGAAGAGCTCAGGGCAAGATGGCATCCAAAACGAGTTAATAAAATATGGTGGCCAACGTCTCACAACAACTAACATTACTAATCCAAAAATAATATATAACACAAAATACCTGACGAATGGCGTACTAGCACAACTATAGTTATGTTTAAAAAAGGAGACAAACAGCTGCCTACAAACTACAGGGGAATAAACCTTTTAAACACTTCATTAAAACTAACAACAAAGATTATAACGAATAAAATTAACAGCTTAACAAATCTAGAAGACGAACAGCAAGGATTCAGATCAGGCAGATCGTGCACAGACATAAGACAAATAACAGAAAAATCAATTGAATACAACAGACCAGCATATATGTGTTTCATTGATTTGGAAAAGGCATTCGACCGAGTGCAGTTAAAGGATGTTATACACCTCCTTTATAACCGGCAAATTCCGAACAATCTTATCAAGACCATAGAGGACATCTATAGAAACAATAAAATCCAAGCAAAGATAAATGGCGTCTTGACTGAACCGATTGATGCAGATCGTGGTATCCGACAAAGGGATTCCCCAAGTCCCCTGCTTTTTAACATCATTATGGACGAAATAATAAGAAACGTAAGACTGTTAAAAGGATATAAATGGGCAGTGAAGAAATAACCATCCTATGCTATGCTGATGACGCTGTATTAGTGGCCGAAATGAGGACGATCTACAACGTTTACTACACCGATTTAACTGCATAGCCAAATCATTCAACATGAAAATATCGGCCCAGAAAACAAAATGCATGACAACATCAAAGACACCGTTAAGATGCAAACTGGAAATTGAAGGGAAGGTTATTCAGCAGGAAATGAGATTTAAATACCTAGGAATAGAAATCTCAGGATATGGTGATGTTGAAGCAGAGGTAAGAGAACAGACAATGAAGGCATCCAGAATAGCGGGTTGTTTGAATGACACAATATGGCGAAACAAAAACATTGACATAGAGACCAAAGCAAGAATTTACAAGGCAATGGTAAGACCTATTATGTCACATACCGCAGAAACTCGACCAGACACGGCGAAAACGAAACAGTTACTAGAGACAACCGAAATGAGAGTGCTTCGCAGAATAGTTGGAAAAACACTGCTGGATCGAGAGAGAAGCGAAGATATAAGAAGAACATGCAAAGTGGAAAGTATCAACGAATGGATACTAAAAAGGAAAAAAGAATGGAACGAACACATCAATAGAATGGACAACAGAAGAATTGTCAGAATTGCACGGGATAAGTCACCGGCAGGCCGCAGAAGCACGGGGCGCCCACGAAAACGATGGTGCGACAATTTAACAGTGCAATAGGCAGAAAAACGTCGTTAAGGAACAGGCAATTTGCCTAAACTAAAGAAAGAAGAAGAAGAAGAAGAAAAAGAACTTAATATTCGATAAGGAAAACTCTTTTGAACTTTTGTACTATGATTATTCTCTTTCCTACAATTATAAATTTGTACTGTAACACCCACCTTTACTTTACAGTCAGCTTACACATTTGTAATGAAAGACACTTTCAGACAATGTAATAAAAAGACTCATACCGCTTTCAGTTTGTTCTTCAGAGAGCACATTTAGATAATCTTATTTTTTGTATTGAGAGTATAAATTCAATATATTTTGATTGGTCAGATTGACCGGTTGTAGTAAATGGGACAAGCTACAAATATCTTCTCTCAGAAAAACAGGGGAGAAAAAGTAAGTAATGAAACATTTATTGTATACATATTTTTAAAGATTCCGTAAAAATAAATGGCCATGTGATGAGATTGTATGTGGGAAATGATACTCAAAAGTTAAAAAATTGTTAATTCGGCCAGCGGTAATAGGTTTAGCGCTTATGTGAACCTCCTACGATATTTCATATTTTATTTGTTATATGATGAAATATCTGAAATTTAAAAAAAATCTGTGATAAAAAACGAAGCATTATAGTGCTTAATAGTTTGTAAATGTAAATACTTTTGACGAATAAGTAAAATTAAATTTTTCATTGAAAATGATTCTAAAAATAGTTTTTAAATATTTGAAAGTAATTTTTTCGGATACTCAATCTCTAGTAAACATTCATAAGGAAATACACTATATTCAGAAATTTCTAAAGTTGTGATATTTTAAACATGTAAAATATTGTAGATTCCTGAAAATCCGATCATTTTCTGATTTTATATTATAATTCAAAAACTATAAAAAAATAACAGAAATTGGCTAACTTTAATCAAAAATTTTATTTGGTAAACGATTTAACACTAGATTACCTAAGGAAGTCATTTTGACTGCTTTAAAATTTCAATTAGAACAATAGTTATGTATATAATGACACAATTTCTTAGAACTTTGTGACTTTTTGTACAACATATAAATGCGTTTATTAATAATTGTATTTACCTCCTCCCTGCCCTCCTCCTACATTTCCTGTATATATATATGTTATGTCTATATTGCCCAAAAGCAGTAATTTTGACTACATGTGAAATTTTAAATAATCAAATGAATCTTATTATTGAATTGAGTAAATTTCTTATATGACCAGTTCGAATCTGTATTGAAATAACAGTACATGATAAATTGTCGATTTGGGTGTATATTTGATAAGTTGCAGTTGCTCAATAAGTATTAGTATGGTCGAGGACAAGTTACAACGCGCAGCCGGACAGCGGAGAGGGGACAGCAGCGGCTCGATACATGGGAATCCATTTGCATAAAATGTACAAATAATAATTGTAAGAAATATTTTAAGAAATAATATTATTTTAGGATAAGTACAGGATACTCTCTAATCTTAGTTTACAGAAGATAGATGAAAGATTTGTAGCGTTATAGAATCTGAGGAATAAAGTCCTCTTAAGAGAAAGGATCGGGAAATTGTTTCTAAACAAATAACACGTGGTGGTTTAGACTGGGAGGATTCTGAGAACCTTTGAACGTGCTCCCACTCTAAAGCGTCACTTATGCTTGGAAGAAAAACGGTTGATGACCAATGATGGATCGGAAAAGAACTAGGACTGCCCTGCGTCTCCTTTCCCCTCCATCGGAAGTATGACCGATGCATAGGATATAAACACAGGAAAAAAGGAAAAGAGTAAGTTCTTATTAGTTCTTATAGTGGCCTTTATACGTCTTATTAGGCCTTATGATAGTATTATTACGTCTTATGTCTTATGTCTTAAGTCCTTTTATGTCTTCTTACGTCTTATGTATTAAGTCTTTTTAAGTCTTATGTTTACATTTTTCTAATTTCAATCCAGTAACACCAATAATCAAAACAAGTGTGAAAAATCTCATATTAACATTTTAAATAAAAAAAAAAGTTTATCTTACCATAATATCGATTGATTGAACAACTGAAACCTTTATCTCTATCTTAATAGTACTGCATTCAGTGAAACATCCACAAGTTTAAAAAAAGATATTTTATTGCGGTTGTTTAATCTAAAATGCACAAACAAAGTAACGTATAAGAAGTAACTGACCATTACTTTTAATGAGGTAAATATAACCACTTGTTAATTAACCCGATTGTTATACGAATTTCAACGTTTCCACAGAATCCAATTCTGAAGCATTAATTTGTATATTAATGCAAAACTGATTTCTTCTCTTCCTTTATGTTTTGATATTCCAGGTTATATTGACAGGTTCAACCACGTCAGCTTGACTTAAAACCAGTTTGCGTTTCCGTATCAACGTCATATCTGCTATGTATACATCTACATTAATGCACGTTTGATATACCAAAATAAAATTAAAACGTGTACCTTAGAATTATTCATACGTCAAGAATACAATTTGAAATAAACTTTTACAATGATTTGAAAAACATTTTAAGCTACAATTTATTTATTAACAATTCTCTTAATCTCATGTTCTTGAAGCATTAATTATACGAATAGCTCGTTAATAGTTAGACGATATTCTGTAAAACCATAACCTTTTCAAGGATATTGACATATATATATTTTTATTTAATTATGTTTTATATTACAATAACTCTACGTGAAAAAAAAATTAAGATCACTTTCTTGTATATTCAATGTTTTTTCGATTTATTCTAGCTTGTTAAATCGCTGTCGATAAAAAAGAAATAGGATAAAAAAATTAATTAAGAAAATTCAATTATTTTCTTTCCTCTTCAAAATATACGTCTTCTGAAGAGATTAACACAAAAGATTTCTTTCAGGATCTTCTCGTAATATAAATTATAATAGATATTCTCTGTAAAATATCACTTGATATTATAGAATTCTCAGGAGAAGAAACAAATTCTCTTTCTTTTCTCTTCTCACTCGTTCGACGGAATATAATCGTGAAATTAAGCTTCTGATATTCCATAACATGTATATTCAGATTTATGCAAAAATAGTATGGGCTGTAGTAGGTGCACGGATGAATCTGGAATATTGAACGGAAAATTTGATCTATGCGATCGTGAACGAACAAAAAAAGTTTGCGCGATCGTTCGATCAAAGGATATAAATTGTTTCGTTCGTTTTATAAGCGTAACGCTTAGTCTATGGATATTGCGTAAATTTAATCCTTACTCTATTCCAGCGTCAAAGCGATAACGTAAGCTAGAATCTCCTGCGTAGTAACGAATGTCGAACCATGAATCAGTATTTTCTACCGAGTATTGGAACTAAAGGGTAAAAGAATAAAAAATGAAAAAAGGAAGAAACAACAAAGATTTCGCTTAAATTTTTATAATAACAGTAGAAAGTTGTAAACCATGATAAATTTTACTTCTCTAATATTTCACGATCATTGACTAATAGAATTTTTCATTATTTCCATTTCATAAGTATCTAAAATAAACTGTAATCGAAATTTAACACGTTCGTCGCCACGTCACCCAGATCTGGGTGACGGGTATGCTTCCGTGGGGGCCCCGTCACCCAAATATGGGTGACGCTCTTCTTATTCAAGTTAATACGACTTTCAGGTGGATTTTTAAAACGAATTTATTTGAATCAGTATTGAAATATAAATATAGGATATATAACATAAAAATACTACAAATATACATATTATACTATACATTTTACTAATTTATATAAGATAACATATTGCATTATACTATCTCGTATGGTGTGCGTTGAAACATTGTAAACATATTTGTGGTGAATTCGGACACTTGGAACAATAGGTCGTAGTTTTTTTTATTAAATATTAGGTCTACCGGAAAGTTCTGTCCGTTTTTAGAATGAAACAAAAGGAAAACAATTTTTTAGAATGCAACAAAAGGTAGACCTGATAACAAAGTATCAAAAGGAAAATTATCGAAGTATCGAATGAATATCAAAGTATTGAATGGAATATTATGAATGTTATGAATGGAAAACGATACTCGAGTGCCTAAACGAGTTACATCCCTGCTATTTCCCGCTTATCACTTTGTTTATGTTTTTAAATCGAATCTTGATGCTTATGGCACGCCATTTCTTTATTTATTGTCAAAAATAATGAACCTTGAATAAAAAAAAAATAATGAATTTTAGCAGAAACAATTATTATTTAGTGGAGAGTAAAAATAATGAATTAATTTTGTGCCTCGCAATAAAATTAATTAGAATAATTAATTGATATTAATTTTTTGCCTCACAAAAATTTATTTGTATATCAAATTGAATACGTATTCTCTTTAAGACGAAATTTAAAATTTAAATATTTTTCCTATTAAATTATGTATTTTATAAAATTTTAAATTACTGACTTTTTGTCTCGTAAAAATTTATTTAGTTTATGAAATTAAATACATATTTAAAAAACTTATAAAAAAAATAATTCCCCCACGAATAATCGAACGTTAATAACCAGCGCGAGATGCGAAGACGTTACTACTTACGCTAACGCACCACTTGATAACAGCTCAATTTATTTCGTACAATTCTTAAGACTTCGAAGATAAATCAGAATGCATTACTATTTTCTTATAACATAATAAAAATGAATTAAAATTATCTATAGACAAAAAATAAATTCCACGTTTTTAGAATATCCTTTCATATATATCTTGAATTAATTTTATGTGTGGATATAAAATTCTTCTTTTTCAAATATGTATTTAATTTGATATACAAATAAATTTTTGTGAGGCAAAAAATTAATATCAATTAATTATTCTAATTAATTTTATGACGAGACACAAAATTAATTCATTATCTTTACTCTCAACTAAATAATAATATTTTCTGTTAAAATGAATTATTTTTTTTTTTACTCAAGGTTCATTATTTTTGACAATACATAAAGAAACGACGTGCCATAAGCATCAAGATTCGATTTAACAATAAGATCGATGCGCTTATACGCCGATATATATAGATATACAGAACGCCCGACGATCGATGGCCAAGATGAAAATTCTGGCTACCGAATGAAAAAATAGAATGAAAGAAATATCGGTTTTCTTTCTCACTCGCACTCGTATACAGAACGCTCAACAATCGATGGCCAAAACAAAAATACTTGTTATCGCATGATAAATAAAAAGAGAGAAATATTGGTTTGTTCTCTCAATCGCACTTCCATTCAAGACCGAGAGTCCCGAAGATTGCCGAAGATCCTTCGTTTGTGTATTAGTGCACACGGACGCTCGCACGCACACTAGCATACTAGTGCGCTCGCGTGTAAAAACCGACAGAGGGGTAAGACTTGCTTTCCCCCTACTCTACAATTATTATTTTTCAATATTTCTCGCTTATTGTTGCAGATACGAAGTTAAACTATAAAAAATTTTTTATGTATTTTTCAATTCTCTACAACTTTTGTTTGAAACTTTTTTCGATTAAATGCTTAGATTCTAAGATAAGGCCATTTTTTACCATTTTTTACTCTTTTTCTCAAAACATCGGGAGTTGATTTTAATAAAATAAGCACCATTCGATTCAGCGTCGTCAACACACACTCAGATCAAATTTTGAAGCTGTTAGTAAAAAAGGTCAATGTTTAGCCCGCGTTGACTGGCCTAATAAAGCACGTATGCACTTATTTCGTCGCAAAGTACCCCTCCTTTCTTCATACACTAGTGAGCTCTCTTACCTTCGTCTCCGCTACAACTACGCATAATATCGCCGCCTACTTAGACGCATTATCGGTTCTTCAATGCGCGTTATTCTCGCTGCCAGCAACCTCAACTTGGGTGTAGCCTGTACCGCTGCAACTAGTAACTGCAATTAGTAGACCGGCAAGCACTGTAAAGAGAAACCGCTACTCGCGGTAAAAAGAATGGTTGTGTTCTTGCACAACCCTTTCAAACTTAGTAAAGAGCGAGGTTGTGTCCATGCACAACCCCATCAAACTTACACGTCGGTAGCTCGGAAGCACACCACAAAGAACAACACAGCTCTCACCTAAAAAGGCCAATATAGCGTCACTTATTTTTCCAGAAACGAACACTTTCTCTCGCTATCCAGATCTGGTCTGCCGCGTGCGCCCTCGGGACCAAGGCTCCACGCACGCATCACCCCTCCAACATACAACAGGACGCACTCACATGTACCTGGCATGCTAAGGCGGTCCTACATGTATCTCTAATGTCCCCTCGCGCCCTCATAACTTAACTAAGGCAGTCGTGACCGATCCTATTTAGGGTGTAATTCTAACCAACTTAATATCTCAACGCCGTCGCTATCTAACCTATTCGGCGCGCAATACAAATCGGTCAAATGTCCTAATTTCACCGAACAATTAGCAATAATATTAGTTATTGCTGGGACATTTAAATTATTTAAATTTCTACCGGTAATCACAGGCTTAGCCGTGGTTCGCAAAGTAAATTAGAAGTTGACGGAGTACATAAAATTTCATTTGCAGGCAATTCATATCCGTTTTGAATCATTTTTCTTCGCAGTTAATGAACCCTACAACGTTTTGCATTAGAGTGCATTATGGTTTCCTAGTTTTCCTCATTATTTTCCTTATTTTCCTTATTTCTTTTCCTACGAAGACGATAATCTCTACATTTCTCTGCATTAGATTTAGGCATATTGAAAACTTAAACAGAAATTTAATGTATACTGATCCTGGTCAATAAGAAAGCTGCAAGAGATTATAGTTTTATAATAACTTAAAAATTAAAATAATTAAAATAATTAAAATAATATAAATAAATTTTCAATAATTAATAAATAATTAAATTTAAACTATAGATAAATGTAAACGCTTAATCTTAATTTTTATATTGTTGCTAAGGAGAATAGTTGAAGATCTACGTCCGAGCGGCACTATTGTTTTATTAATTTAAATCGCAACGTGTCCAGCAACTTTCTGTACGATTTTCTGGCCAATCTTTAGTGAATCTGAAAACTTGAGCCACACAACATTTACTTCTCCTTCTTCATTGTATTCAATATGAAATAACTACAATTTTCCCGAATGCCAATATATACTCTACATTTGTAAATAAAATAAAATATAACTTTAATAAAAACTTTATTAAAATAAAGATATTAAATACAATTTAAATAAAATACAATTATTAAAAAAATTAATATAATAAAACAACAAATAAGAAAAAAGAAAAACTCTTGGTTAAATCAATACAAAGTATAATACTATATTGGCTCGTCAGGCAAAAAGCCTTGTAGCATAAAAGCTCTGGTTGATAAATTAAATATATTAAGGAATTGCGGTTTTAACAAAAAATTAAACACGTATCTCACCTCTTGCTCGCTCCGCTTGTATACGGATTCAACAAAAAGGTTCACCTCGTTTATGGAAGTATAAGGAATACTCATACTTTTCTTATTTCGCTTCTAGCTTAAATCGCTTTGTTCGTCGCTTTCTTTGTAAATTCTTCTCTGTTTATCTAAGACATGTCATCGTAGGCGTCCAGTGGAAGAATAGGACGAGTGCTTTATTTAATAGGCCCAGCAGGGTGTACTTAGCAACGGTTTAAAAAGTGGGGAGGGACGATAAGAAAATTTCGTTATTTTCAATATTTTCGAAATGATTCAGCCGCGTATTTCGAATATACGCTAAAAATATATAATCTTTATAAATGGTACATAAATCGTTATTACGTTGAGTGCCTCACGAATTCTGAAGGAAATCCTCGTCAGGCTACGCTCGTTATTTAGTATTGAAAAAGAAGTATAACTTCAAAACAATCAAAATAAATTAATATTGCACAATACGTTTCCATTCTTTTATGCTACACTCTCCATATTTTTATAATTAATAACAGATTACCTATCACAATGTTAACATATTATTATTATTATTATTATCATTAATAATTTTCCTTGTTACTTTTTAATTTTCCTAGTTTATTTTTTAATTAATGTTATTATTATTACATTATTAGTATTATTATTATGAATTTTATTTTTACATAGATAAAAATACACGGCGTTAACGTAAATATCCACCAAAGCTACATCCGATAACATCATTATCCCTCCTTTGACCATAACAATTCTACAATCAAAACCGTAAATTCCATAAAAATCTTTCCTTTCAATTGAAGGTTTTGTTTTAATAAAATGATTCTACTCATTATTTTCATTAAAACATTTAACTCACTTATGATTTGTTACTTTTAGGCAACCTACGCAATTTGTTCCGTTACCACAACAAGCCTATCTCTTCTTTGTTTTTGTCCATAATATTTATATCCAAGATCGTAATTGTGGTGTATACATCGGTCACTTTCATTTAATATAGTTTGTTTATACATGGTATACCATCTGTAACACATTTGAAATCGGAGTTCATATAAAATTGAAGTTTCGAAATCATTGGGGAATAAAATGATCGTTGACTAGTTTTTAAAATCTATTGTGTATGGATAACTTGTTTTAATTAGATATATAATCGTATGAATATAAGACGATATTATGAGAAAAGGTTTTTCAGCTTTTTCTACTATTTTAGGAAATTTATCTTCAATTGGTCAAAACTAACATCAAAGATAGGTATTCTTTTGATTTGTCTTATGATTGATCTTCTGACTGGTCTCGGTTTTACATTTTTATTTTGCATCGAATCGTATGGTAAAACAATCGACGATACCGTATCGAACTCTTGATTTTTCTTTAAATAGGTTTCCATCTGATAAATATTTTATGACTACGTATCAATCGATAAACTATTTAGAGATTCGGTATCGTATTGTATCGATAGACTTAGATTCATTGATTCGGTTGCGTAATCCTACTCAAGAGAGTGAGTGAGAATCGTTTCGAGACATTTCGAGACGTATCGACGCGTGCCGAGATATAGCGACAAAGAAACATCTTAGTTACGGTGTAACAAAGGAGCGCAGCGAGCTCCTTGCAGGGCGCTTTCTTTCTTCTAGCACGCGTTCTCCCACTATTTCTATTAGTCTAATCATATGCATCGACAGCTACGTTGTCTAATTTTATGGTAACTGGTCCGCGCGTTGCATCGTCTTTTTCTATAAAAGCCCGTGCTTTCATGCTTTAATGCTATTCTACCACGAGACCTACGAGCGATCACATCGAAGAGAACTACACTCCTGCGCTACTATTACATCAGCGGAACAAAGGAACAAGAGAAGAAGGCCACGTGGTCAGAATTATATTCTGCTTTGGATTAACATCATCAGCGATAGCTGCCGATAGGCAAGCCAGCGACACATCAGCAACAACTGTATTTTCAACCAGGGTTTTTATGCCGAAAGGCTTTTCCCTGCAACGAGCCAAATAAATCGTACTTATTAGTACTGACTGGGCTCAAAAAATATATTTTAATTTATTTTCACCTACCCTCATTCCTCATCCACCTACAAGTGCATTTTCAACGACAAGAAAACCACCGGAGTACCGATACAAGGCGTCGGTCGTTCAACAGATAACACATGTAATTTGTAGTACTATCCGTCCGGTTGTGCAGTTTGTCCGTTTGTCGAACTAAAAATGTCCATTCATATATATCCGGGATTCGCACAGGTTCCTCATGGTAAATGAAATGTAGTTTTCTCCAAAAAAAAGATGTTCTGGGAATCGAGAAAACTTCCCATTAATCTCTAGCGTCCTTTTTCGACCTGCCGATTTAGCCAGCTCCAAAAACGTTCTTTCGGATTCTTTTCGATCTATGTTTTTCTGTAAATATGATATTAACGCAATCCTTGCTAATTCCTAAAATAAAGACTCGAGTCATTTATATCCCTAAGACCAATCGATAGTGATACGAAACCACTCTAATCATATTCCGGTTACAAAAGAGAACCTTTTTTCTAAAGAAAAATGTAGGTCTTGAAATTTAAATAAACCCCCTAACATATAAATAAAACGAAATTAAATGAATCCGAAAAATACTATTTAATCTGGCCAAACTGAACAATTATGTCGATGCTTAAAGAACAGAACATTTCCTTTTTAAATTTGCGTTTCTATATAACATTTAATCAAGTTGGTAAATAATGTTAATGTATAATGATTAAACGAGTGAAATAAATAATTAATTAAATAACCCCGTGACATATATATATACAAATAAAATGCGCGTCGACGCGTCCGTAGAATACCATTTAATTTGAGTTAATTGAGAACACTCATGTACAAGCTCAGACACAAGGCGTTTTTTTTTGAAAGTTACACTGCTTTATAACATTTAATAAAGTTGATAATTAATTTAGTAATACCAAAAATAATTATTTAACCCTTTGCGGACCGATCGCTCTTCACCATTTCATTCCAGCAGGTCCGTGCTGGATTCGCAAGTGCGTACCAGCTGATCCGCACATATTTCACTAGTCGCTTATCCGCTTAGTAGCATTTACTTTAGAAAACATTTATGACCTTACTAACGTAACGTACTAATGATAAGATGTAAGATTGAGACATAGTCAGTGAAACTTGATACAGAACACAAAGCGGCAGAACACAAAGCGATGTCGAGCCCCACTTGACATAGGACCGCAAAGGGTTAACAGTTTTACCATAAAATAATAATTTAATAGTTTTACCATAAAATAATATATAATAGGTTTACCATAAATTAATAATTTAATAGTTTTGTAACGTGTGGTACTTCTAAAAGAATTTACATATGTAGGGGAACGAGGCATGTATTACACTTCCAAGTCGTTTCACTTCTATATTGTTTTTCATACACACATGACATCTTTTTGCAGAATGTTGCTTTTTATTTTTCGCAGGTATATATTCGGGAAAATGGGCCCAATGTTTTACCTATTTATTTCCCTGTATCAACCAACCATTTCTTCTCTTGAGTTTTCGTGCTTATTACTTACACATCCTTCTTGTCATGCCAGCGTAAGGATAGGATACTTCTACAAGACAGTGTTCTTACTTATCCTTTTTTTAGCTTGTACGATGCCAGCTCCTTTATTATATTTTTCCGATTTTTTTCTCACCGTTCCAATATTTGTATTCTTCACTTGCAAAATTTCGTATAAATTAGGAGACGAATACCAATTGTCTAGGAACAAGGTTTATCCTTTCCCTAAAATGGGTTTGACTAGTTGAATAACAACACTCTCCGATACAGGTTCATTACTTTCTTGAAGTACGTCTTGTCCTGTGTATATTTTAATCCTTTCGCTACGGGCGAGTTCTCCGACGTGGTACTTCCGCTGAACTGAGTGCTGCGTCATCACCACACGCTACGCGACGCCGACCGTCGCTTGAGTACCGCGGCGGAGAACCCATGCTGATTGAATGTTTTCGAACGAAAAAATTTTTCTTCAAAGGGTATTTGTAAATAAAGGTAATTCCAGGGTATGTATAACGTCTTAGCATGATGCGCTTTTTAATTTACATTGGCATTGTCATTAATACATTGCAATTTACAGTGGCATCTTATGGAGGGCCACTATAGTGGCCCGTAGTAGCGAAAGGGTTAAATCGATAGTAATACCCAGAATTCATTTTCGAATCCTTTTCCATTCTCGTTTGTGTTGCATATCTATTCGTTTCTATAACTATTATTTCAAAAAATCATCACATAATACTTCTTTGAAAACACAGAGAGATGTTCCATTTATACTGAATTTTCGTAGATTTGAACAATTGATACCTGAAGTTACTGTAAATTGTTTTATATTAACAATAATTTCCTCTTTCAATTCCCCATTCATCCTCTGCTTTAGAATCTTCACTGTTCGAAATAGGTTATGCACGTTTACACATTCTTTGTTAAAAAGAGCTAGCTTCACTTGAATCTAAAGCATCACTTGAGATTACCCAACAGTATGAACACTTTCATGACCATTTTCAACTTCATTATTACCGGTAGAGCGACCTAATCGACTTTCATGGTCACTTTCATATAATGCAATCGATTCAAACATGTTGAGATAACTATTTCTGATTTTTATAAAATTCAGATATGTGCTATGGCGTTCGGCGTACGAGCGCGCTCACTGCTATGTTGATTACCGTTTTCATTACGATTCTTGATGTTAATTCCAATAATATACTGCCCGGTGTTACCAAAGATTGTTCTTGACGTTTCGGATACGTCAAAGTCCTGCAATGGCACATGAAATAAATGACGTCTCTTAGACATCACTTTCTGAGGATTAGGTCAATAGCATCGCTTTTGCAACATCGTATTTGACACAATTTGCAACAGTATCTTGTTTCGCTCCTTTTTCCATTGGACAGACAGACATTAAATATTTTTGTTAGGAATTTTTTCATGGCTTTGCCTATTATTGGTTCAAGGGTATGTTGTTTCCTATTACCCGAGAGTCTATATGGCGGGTCGATTAGTACATGATCTTTTGTATTTATAATAATTTGTTCAATATTCATAATAGTTGTTATTGAGTTTTCTTCTTCCGATATTCATAATTACATCACAGCAAGTAAAAAATCTTTATATTTCATTTTCTTGTAATTATAAAAATTATTTATTTTAAATGCACTTGACAGGCCGCTGTTGATTAGATATAGTACCATCGTTTTTGGCTAATTAATTGTTCTTCTCAATGTTGAATAATATGACAGATATTGGTAGTGAGGTTGACACCGTTCATGTATAAATTTTAATAATCTACAATGCATTTCGGTTTTCTCGTGATTTTTTTCTTGAAAACTAGATATCTCGGCTCCCGTACGTAATGTGTTAATAAGGAAATTTTAATGATTTTGACACTATCTAAAAACTTATGCATCTCTTTGACAATTCAGACACCAATTTGGTGTTCCAAGGAGATAGAATGATCCTTCATCTCCAATTACAACAACGAATTAATGACGAGCAAAAAAGTAATACAATAAAATATAAAATATGACTAGTCTTTTCGCTGCGAACAGCGTCTTTAGGCGCTCAATTATAGACGCTTTCCCTGAGCGAAAAACGTGTTTAGGCGCTCAACTAAAGACGTTTTCTTAAGCGAACGGCGCCCATAGGCTTTGTGCATTTGTTTTGCATTTTTTGCTATTAATAACTGCAAAATAATGGCCAATAATTCGTTTTCTTCGACGCGTTAACAGCAAATGCTTCTTGAGCAGAGATTTTTTCGTATAATCGAATAATTTTATCCATAATTTGTCATTCGATGGTTGGCGAGATCGACGTGTTGTTCGCTTGTAGATTATACGACGCCACAATAATTTTCTAAGCACTCAATAATTGAGAAGGACGATGGCATCACAGATAAAAATCTCGCGATAACACTAGGTGTAACACCTCTCCTATGTCTCAGATCTGTACCGAAAAACCTGTTTAATGTTTGCTCAATCGCCATGTACGTCCACACACTGCACCAAGCTTTGTCAGACCTTTCACACCGTAAAATACTCCTCCGTTGTGAATCATCGTATTCATCGTCGGTCATTGTCAGCTCTATGTTGACCATATCTTGAAGATATATTTGAACGCTTTTAGAGTAGTTGAAATGGCCTGCAGCATGGAAAATTTGGCAACATTTTACGAATACTTTGAAGGTGTAATTTGCCAGTTGCCTGAGCACGGCCTCCAAAACTGCAATGCAATTACGAACCACTCAAAGTATGCACCCAGTTTGCGTAAGGTCCTCGATTTTTTAAACTGCCAATTGTGCATCAAGTCCTAGTCATCGAAGTAATCGAAGTTCGATTGGCAATCGCCGATAGTCGGAGGTTCTGTACCCCAACTTTGGAAAAAACCTTTAATCTTTGTCGTATTTTTGACGTATTTCACCTTCGATTTCACGGCAGATCAATACTCTCACAGCGATAAATGTCAAGATATGAGCACGCATCGCACGAGCATAAGCATGCCCAGTCAACGTCTTTTTCACTGATGGGAGCGTATGTTACTGCCCAGATGTCTCCAAGTCCGCTGCCATTCGTAATGTGACCGATCGAGCCCAAGTAGGCCATGTGCAAGTGGAACCCACCTAAGCGAATCAAAACTTCTTTCAGTGTATCATGTGATGCAGCTACAATCGCACGAACTTTATAGTACAATGGTTGGTCGAATGTTACGAAACACGTTTTCTGATTAATTCGACGAGCCTCAACTAGAGCGGTGCGTAAAGCTGTGTTGATAGTGCTCATATTGGAAGGAGCCTGATTGATGAAAGGCAGACAAACAATCTTGGAAATATCATAAGTGTTATCCGCCGTTAAAACCTCCATAAAACCTCTCCAACTCGGTACATTTTCTATGTTGCAGTGCTTTGCCCATAGATATTTCGAGTATGCGGCGGGCAATACAGGCAAATCTATGGAAAATAGTTTCCTTGTGTTAGCGTACTCGATATTTTCTAATCTGTTCGAATGGCCTGTCCATGGTATGATTCGCACTATGGTCTGTGTCGCAATCGTTGCAGCTGATATTTTTGAGGCACTTTTCAATTTTTTCGTCCGACCTTCATAGCTTAGTTTTTCATAGCTTAGCAGTGGTACGTATTGTAGCCATCCAAAGTTCCAACGTTGTTATCGGTATTATCAAAGTTATGCTGCACACAAACATCGTCTTCAAGTACGAGTTTCGGTTGATCCATGATGATCGATTCCTCGTACTGTTGCAGTTGATAATATGACACGCAGTATCCTATTTTATTAAGGATATCGATAATCAACTTTGATCCGCATTTGCAGTGAATGTAAATTTCGAGTGCCAACTGCAGATGCGATGTGAAACCGGAACGTCGTATGATAGCTACAATAAATGGGCTATTGCTCTTCGTTGAACGAAATATCGGTCTTCATCGTCGTCGATATTTTCTAGTGATTCGGTGCAATAAGTTGATCAATAAGTACACGAAGAAGTGGAGGAATGTCTCGTTGAATTGAATGAAAAATTTTCCAGCTGGCTGATAAGAATCGTTGTCATAATCGTGATTTTCGATATTTTTTCGGACGATCCGCGCTGCAACATTTATATTGCTTTTTGCTGCTTGATATTGAGGAAATCCGGTTCACGATACCAGTCTCCACATAGCTTGGTCGCAGTGAAGCATTTATGGAAGATCAATGTTTCGCGGGGCCTTGCTGCTGCTAGATGTAGATATCTTCTCCGAAAAATTTATTCAATTTTTTATACAATTTTTTTTTGTTAATATTTGCTGCTTTTAAGACACAGTATTCAGTCGCTGTGAATTTTCCTTTTTGCGAATCTTTTATGTGCTCCGCAATGAGTTGAAAATGAGAGTCGATTTCTTCTGCTCTTAAAATACGATCCGACGTGTTGGTTGGAATTATCGAAAACAGCGTGTAACATTTTTTGTGATACCGTGCGTCCACAACAACTATAGATCGACATCTTTCAATCTATGTTGCACAGCGATCCTCATGTCATCGTCTCGCTGTTCAGCTATTTGGAGAATCCTTTCCTTTATATAGTCGTTCTGTATCACGGAGCCTTTCTTGCCCTTTCCTTTCCATGGCTTTGCGCATATTAAGCACATGTCACGAAAATTAATTCATTTTTCGTGGGTGCTGATTCAGAAGGCCTTTCTGACGTACTAGGTGTTTCAGCAGAAGATGTCGATAAAGCTGTCAGTTTTGCTGCTCTTGCGTCCACACTTTTGATTGTCGCCGTTAAGTACCATTTGCGGCACGAGTCATACACGAGAACCGGGGTACGACTGCTCCAAACCTCCCATTTTCCATCACCAAGTTCTTTGCTTTTCATAATTAATTATTCACCCACCCCGATTGTTCACTTTTTTTTAAAGTTAAACTTCTTTTGGCGCGTTTGGGAAAGTGTTATAAGAGTGAAATTTTTACGAGCGACATGGAAAATTCGATACCACGAAGTTTATCGGTATTTACGATGTGCGGCAAAGCGATGTCAAATTTACGGCATGTAAATTTTGACGTCGCCGATACCTATATCTTATCTTGACAGCTCTTACAAGTATATTTACCTTTCATTTCTTTCTTTTTCTCTTCGTTCTTTTTCTTTCCTTCTTTTTCTTTGATTTCTTATTTTTTTTTTTCGTTATTGTGAAGTAAGCATAATAAATTCTTTTTTTATTTTTTCAAGAGTATTTTATAATAATTTTATAGGAAATGTAATTTAAAAAGAAATGCATTTTTATTATAGGAAGTTTGAATTTATTGTTTGCTAACGATATAAATTTTATTAAGAAATCAACATTATTACGAAAGTAATAAAGTTACGGATTATAAATTAAATAATATACAATAAATAAGAAAAATTATTTTGGATATTATATCAATATTGTACCGGATCGAAAATATCCAGAAAAGAATTTATATTTATTTTAGCAAAAGAATTAGCTCCAAAAGATAAGGAGAATATTTGTGAAGGACCAGACGCTTCCTTTCTGTTTAATTTGATGTCAGAAGTGCGAAAAAGTTGATAAGTTGGCTACTGCAAGAAAAACAGAAGCAATAATTTTTGTATGTATTGTAAAAAGATAGTGTGCGAAAAATGTACATACAAGATTCAGTATGTTTGTAAAATATGTGCGCAATAAATATGACTAATTGAAAGATATTTTATTTTTGTATTAACTGATGAATTAAATAGACACTGCCTATGAATATAAATATTAAAAGAGGAGGATACAAGACATGATGAAAGATTAATGGAATTTCTAGAAACAAATAATCAGGATATATCTACGAACATTGTCTTATTAAATAACACGACGAACAAATTAATTCGGAGAATGACTATATTAGAGTTTGAAAAAACGCTACCAGACAATAGAGATTGTGCTTATTTTGAAAATCTAACTGGACCATACAATAAACCTATACATATTAAATTAAAAATTACAAATGAAAATGATAAATCTCATCCGATGGTGATTCAAGCTTGATTAGAAATTAATAAAATAAATAAAATAAAAAAAATAAAAGTAGTATATCGAGTTATGTATATTATAAGGAGTATTTTAAGATAGATTTAGAGATCGAGCTAGCTGTGTTTATTATTTGTAGTATCTCGCGATAATTTTTTAAGTCTATAATTCATTTCTTTAAAAATTTCATGCTTCAATTCTATTTTCAGGGAACATTAGTATTGGGTTTTTCTACAATTATTAATAAATTTATATAAACTGATATTTATCACGAGCAGATGCGCAATTATATAAAAATATATGTACTTGCGTAAGATAAATATTATGTGTATTGTAGTACGTTCGAGATTTCCCCAATATTGTGTCCTTTCGCTAATTCCGATATATTAGAATGAGGCGATTAGAACAAAAATTAATGTAATGAAATGAGAAAAGATTATTTATTATAGTATTAGAGCCAATACAAATAGAAGAATTTATTGGCTCGTTGGGAAAAGCCTTTTAGCATAAAATTCATTTCTTTTATATGTTTAAATGCAACGAATATGAAAATGATGAGCTTGCAACGTTGTTTAGAAGTGGACAGGGATAATTATTCGCTCGTTAAGATTCGTCACGTTTGGAATGTGGAATTATAAAGTGTCTTTGTATTGAGACAATTACTGCTTTCTTGTACCTTCCAAAAAGACGTCCTCGAGGATTATAGACTTCAGTTGTTTACAAATGTACGTTTATAATGCCATTTACAAAGTAATAAAATCTGAACATCTGTGTATAAAATCACAAATGGCCTCAAGTACCATTTAATATATAAATAAATGTAACATAAAGATATTTGCATATTGGCAACAAATTGTCATAATTTATTGCAGCGAAATTTGGAATCTGGAAAATAGTTGAAGCTTTTTTAATGCTAAGAATAAAAGAGACTTCATATTATTTTTAATATATAGCTGTAATCATAAGATAAGTGGTATAAACTTATTATTATACAATAATTATATTGACTAACAAATTTAAATGAATCTCTATTATGACATTGAATTATACTTCTTTCACATTTGTTTTTTTCTCAAATTCTTTTATCTTATAATTTTTATCATGAGACTAATAGGTCGCGTTTATTGATACAACGTATATAATAAACAGCAAACATATAAAATTGTTACATAGTATTTTACCCGATCGACGTGCGAGCAGTGATAAATTTTACTAGATGCCAGACAACACGAGTTTATTTTCTGTATTTTTCTTTTATATATATAATTACATTATATTATTTTATATTTCGAAAGATTTATATAAACTCTAAATTTATATATACTTGATGTTCTATTTAAAATGATAAAACTAGATGTCTTTAAAGGTGTAAGTTTTTTAAAACAATAAATCGAATTAGCTTTTCCAGAATATTAAAAAAGAATTAAATATGTAGTGCAGGAGTTTGATAGAAAAGGCTTCAATCAGAATACAAAAATCTTAAAAAATTTTTTTCGTGGAAATAAACGATAACGTTATTATTGACATGTACAAACAGTTTTAAATGGAATTTAAATAGTTTTAAATTTCGGAAATTCCGAGTCACAAATTATCTTCTAAAGAAACTTTAATCTTTAATGTATGCTAAAAATTTTACTGATATATCTTACGTTCGTTGTATATTTAAGCAAATATTAATTTTTTTAAATAAAATCCAATAATAAATTGAATTTGACAAATGTTGCGTCGGAGTTGACATAAGCAGAAAAAAATTTAGCTTCCTAACATCAAAATAATTAGTATTTTTATTAAATAATGGAAATATGATATTTATAGAACAAAAATGGATTAATAAATAATTTATTGCACACATATATGATGCCTTTTGTTACAAGAAATAAAAATTCCGATTTACGTATGATTATTAAAAGTCAGTGAACTCGGAAAATAATATTATTTATTTTCACGAAGATAGAAAGTACTCATAAGTATCATAACAAGATTAATGGCACACAGTGATTGTGAACTTTTACGTGCCAATCTACAAGATGATAGGAAAATTACAGTCCCGAAAGTAGAAAAAAATTATTATGATAGTAATAAAAGTAAATATGAAAGATAGTTATCAAAACCCATTAGACTACAGACGCGGTTTTGAAAAGTAATTTACGTCACATAACGCAGTAACTTTGCTGAAAGGGATTAGTGGGAGTAGTTTTATGTCAATCTAGACCAAAAGATAACTAGTATCACGACATACAACGGATATTTAAATCTGTTTACCAAATATCCTTCGGGAAGTCACTGAATACGACGAAATATATCGAAACATAAGAACTAAGAAGCTGCTGCTAGAACTCTATTTACGCAGATTTCTGAAACATGGAGATCTCTGGTTATTATTATAAACTAATGATGAGGATGAGTAAGGGTCACATTATGATAAGAAATAAATCATTTGGTTGAGGCAATACAAAGTGTAATACTTTATTTACTCGTGAGGAAAAAGACTTGCGGCATAAGAATAATGGTTGATAAATAAGATATTACAAAGAGTAGCATCCATCCAAAGATTAGACACGTGACTTTTCTCTCGCTAACTTCATTTTTATAAGAATTCAATAACGAAGTAATCTATCGCTTATCCATAGAAGTGTAAAGATCACTTTTACACTTCTCTTACTCGCTTTCTGATGCGTTTGCCTCTGTCGCGGTGATAACCTTTATGAAAGCTTAAAGATTGCTTATATTCTTCGTCTTCTTTATCGCTTTCTTTATCTATTCTTCAATGGTTCTCATTGTTAGTCGTCTAAGATGTGTCGTCGTAGATGTCCAGTGGACGAATAGATCGAGTATCTTTTTAATGGCCCTGCATGACGTAGGAAATGCGAGTACAAGAGGTGGGAGTGTAAACATTAGCGCTTTATGAGTAAGGCGCGCATATCTAACACGGGTTAATAGTCTATGGTAACTTTCGATTCAACAAGAACCCTTATATTTATCCTGTCGATTATCTTTCAATGAAATTTGCTTGTACCGTACCTTGCTCTTTGAATAATATTAGATTCATAATCAGCGATACCAAAAACTCTTAAAAATGTATTTTCAAATATAATTAATACGTCTCCCGTCAAAATTGAGTTTAGCATAGAATATTTATGCTTGCGTTAGTCGTTATTTTCGGTTAGAGAGTTAAAAATCATTTTATTATTAACAGTTTCTTCCTTTTAAGCTGTATAGTTTTTTTGTAATAATACTTAATAAATGATAAAAAAGTTAATCAATTGCTTCATTTTTTAGCTTTCTTAACATTCATACAAGCTTCAATTAGTGTAAAAGATCCAAATGCTTGCTATGCGCCTTCCCAGCCCTTTAATGGTAGATGGTTTTTACTTAATTTGGAAAGTTTTTCACTAATTGAAGTAGAAGAAGGTACACTATTACGTTCTGAATCCTCGTTGAAATACGTATGTAATCCGAACTACGTAATTTGGGGTTCCAGTATCGCAACATGTAAATCGAATGGAAATTGGGATATTATTCCTCTTTGTAGAGGTAACAATTATAATTTAAACTTTATTTTAAGAAACAATTTTTTTTTCTTATAATTTATTTATTTTATGAAATATTACAACTAGCCGATATATATATGATCCAGAAATAACTACAAAATTTACCCCATTTATATCAACTACACCAAGAACTAGAACAACAACCAGCCGATATATATATGATCCAGAAATAACTACAAAATTACCCCATTTATATCAACTACACCAAGAACTAGAACAACATCTATTCCATTGATCACAAGACCCATTGTTTGTACGGCGCCTCCTCAGCCTACGAATGGTAATCTTCAATTAAACGAGTCACAATGAGCATTAAAAAGTTGGCATAGAACATCAACAAATCAAAGAAATAAATAAGTGCATTTAACTGCTAGCTACTTGTTAATTCGAAATCTATAATTGCTAACTTTTTAAATTAATTATTTAGCTAGTTATTGATAATTGAAAATTTGAAAACTTTTGTTTTATTTCTAAGTAAGGTAACTTAGTTTGCAACAGAAAAAACAATAATACAGAAAAAATAAATAAGTGCGCTAAATTGCTACAAAAATGCTTATTTAAAATCTATAATTGCTAAATTTAATAATTAAATATTTAATTAGTTATTAATAATTACAAATATGGAAACGACATGAGTGGGAGATATGTTATACGCATGCGCCACCTCAAATTCAAGGCGCAAGCGCATTTTGAAATAATCTCCCACTTATGACGTTTCCACATATGTAATTATTATAAACTAAATAAATAATTATTTATTAAAGTTAACAATTACAGATTTCGTATAAGCAAGTAGCTAGCAATTAAATGCACTTATTCATTTCTTTGAATTGTTGAGGTTCTATGCCAACTTTTTAATGCTCACTCTAGTGGCAGGTCGCCTAAGCACTATATATGTAATAGTAGTGCATTACTTTTATCTTATCTACCATAGGTAATGGTAGTTTTCTATTTTTAAAATACCGACAGTCAGTAATTATTGTTTTCTACTTTTACAACACCGAGCGTCTCTATAAGTAGATTTTTCTAATTTATTTTACTCTACGTCGGTAATACTTTACATAAAGGTTACCGAAGGTTAATATTATTATGTAGAAACTGCCCTTAACAGAGGTCGATATTTAAAATTAGGTACCTACTATCACCGACGACTATTTTTGTCACTTTTTATTATATATACATATATTTTTTTTCTGTTTTTTTATTGTCACTATTTTTGACAATGAATAAAAAAACGGCGTGCCATACGCATCAAGATTCGATTATAAACGCAGCGCTTATACGCCGATATATATAGATATACAGAACGCTCGACACTCGATGGCCAAAACGAAAAATGCTTACTACCGAAAGAAAAATCTATACAGAGCGCTCAACTATCGATGACCAGGACAAAAAATACTAGTTATCGCCTAAACAAATATAAAGGGGAAATATCGGTTTATTCTCTCACTCGCACTCTCATTCAAGGCTGAGAGACCCGAAGATTGCCGAAGATCCTTCGTTTGTGATTAGTACACACGGACGCTCGCACGCACACTAGCCCGTTTGCGTGTAAAAGCCGACTGAGAGGCGGGACTTGGTTCCCCACTCTTACAATTACTTTTACCACTCTTTCTCGCTTATTTTTTCAATTCTCTACAACTTTGTTTGAAACTTTTTTCGATTAAATGCCTAGATTCTAAGATAAGGCCATTTTTCCCTTTTTTTCCTTTTTTTACCCTATTTCTCAAAAACTTGGGATCCTATTGCAAAATCATTAGCACTAATCGATTCAGCGTCATCGATTTACCCTTAGATCAAAGAATCAAGAACTTGGCTGAAATTCAGAAGTTGACACCTAATTCATCACACTAATATAGCGACAAAGAAGACTTCCGGTAGGAGAGCGAGAAAGATTGGTCGTGTGGATGATAGATCCCAGAAAAAGAGTGATAAGTGGAAGATTAAAGGGTAAAAGGAAGATCAACTAATAGAGAAGGAAGGGTAAAATAAGGAAGAAGTTTAAGGGGTCTGTAAGGATTAAGAGAGTATAGAGTGGAGGTAAAAGTTAAAAGAGGGAGGACGACTGATAGAGTGAGGTTAGGGTAGAGGATAAGCGTTGGTGGAAGAGTCGGTAGGGAAGATTTCTGACAGGTCAAGGAGACATATTAAAATGAATGGTAAAGCGAGCGGAAATATCAAAACAAGGAGCAATGCAGACAAAAGGAGATGGAGCAGTCGAGGTTATGTTTTGAGAAGGAGAACCAAGATAGTAGAGAGATGAATGAGAAGTTGGGTAGAATGGAAAAGAAATTAGAAGTTTGATTAGTATTTTAGAAAAAAGGGAAGAGGAATGGAAAGAGGAGAAGAAATTGTGGATGATAGAAAGAAAACAATGGATGGAGGAAAAGAAGTCACTGGAACAGAGAATATGCAGGCTTGGGAAAAAGAAAGAGGTGAGAGAGAGAGAGAGAAGAAACAATATTGTGATAAAGGGTATAATATGGAGAAAGAGAATTTGGAAAAATAGGTTGAGGAATTTCGAAAAGAATATTAAAGTAAAGGTTAAAGGGAGAAAGCTACAGAAGTAAGAGTGAGTAAGGGGCAGAGGGAGAAAAAGTTAGTGGTAGTAAAGCTGGAGAATAAAGAAATGAGGGAGCAGATAATGAGGATAAGAAGTATAGAAGTAATTGAGGAAGACGAAGAGGAAGGAATTGAAAGGAAATAGCGAGGAAGGATGGTGGGATAGTAAATGGGCAGAAAGGAGAAGAAGGAGAGTTCACATATATTGGAAGCAGAGGGGAATCGGTGATAGATTATGCAAGTGGGAATCAGGAGGCTTTTGACCAGATAAAGGAAATGAGAATAGGGCATAGAACGGAGGCAGATCATATGCCATTAGAAGTATATTTAGAGGAAGAAGTAAAATTAAAGGCAGAGGAAGAGAAGAGGTAGAAAAGGAGATAGAAAGAAGAATTTGGTCGAGGGAGGTGATTGAGCAGTATTATGAAAGGTGTAAAGGATGGTTGGGAAAAGAAGAGGAGATAGAGGGAAGGTAAGAGAGAGAAGGAGGTAAGAAAGCGCAGTACCTAAAATGAAGCGAAGGAAAGGCATGGAAGTTGGGAGATAGAAAATGGTATGATAAGGAATGGAAAGAAAAAAGAGGGAATTAAGGAAAATTCTGAAGTCATGGAGGAAAAGGAAGTACAAAGGAGTTTTTTTTAAGCAAAAAAAGAGAGTACAGGAATTGGTGTGAGGCAAAAAGGAAAAGGTTTGAAAGTTTAGAGGAGGAGAAGTTAAAAAATGCAACAGGTGAAGGAGAGGTATGGAGGTATATTAAAAGGTTCAGAAAGAAGCGGAAAGAAGAGATAAGCAAAAAGATCAAGATTGGAGAAAACATTTCATGGAAAAGTTAGGAGGAAAGGAAAGAAGGGGAAGAGAAAGAGGGAAGAGGTAGGGCAGCATATAGAGGAGCAAGAAGAATTGGACAAGGAAGAATTTTTGAGAGGAGTTGTTGAGGGAGTTGTTGAGGAAAATATGGAAAGAGGGGGAAACCGGAACAGTGGAGAAGAGGGACAATGTGCATGATTTATAAAAAAGGGGATAAGATATTATAGAAAATTACAGAGGAGTAACATTACCTTGCACAGCATATAAAATATATGCTAGTATGTTGAATGAAATGTTGAAGAAGAAGATAGTAGGTAAATTAGCGGAGAGCCAGTTTGGTTTTAGAGAGAAGAGAGGAGTAGTAGAGGATATATACAGTTAAACATATAGTAGATGATAAGCTAAGTAAACCGAAAGGAAAAGTTTTGCATGTTTTGTTGACCTTAAGGAGGCGTTTGACAGGGTGAACAGAGAAGTATTAAAAGAGAGGTTGAGGGAGATGGGGGGGGAATTAAGCTAAGTAGGAGGATTATGGACATTTACAGAGAAACAATAAATGTAATCAAAGTAGGAGAGGAAGAAGCGGAGGAATTTTTGACGGAAAAGGTGGTAAGGCAAGGATGCCCGTTAAGTCTAACTCTGTTTAATGTGTATATGGCGGACTTAGAAGAGGAAATGAGAAAAGGGCAAGAAGGAGGATGTAGAGTTGGGAACGAGAAGGTGTGGAGCGTATCATATGCGGACGATATTGTATTGATAGCAGATAGAGAAGAAGAATTGAAAGGTATGCTAGGAAGGTTTAAGAAGTATCTGGAAATGAAGAAGATGATATTAAGCGAAGCAAAAACAAAATTCTGGTATTTGAAAAAAGAAAAGGAAAGGATAGAGTGTGGAAGTGGGGTGATAGAGAATTAGAGGAAGTGGAGGAAATAAGATACCTAGGTTATATATTACATAAGAATGGAAGGAATGAGTGGCAAATGGAGGAGAGGAAGAGGAAAGCAATAATTGTAATGAAGAATGCGTGGAGTATAGGAGAAAGGATATTTAAAAAAAGCTACAGAAGAAGAAAGAAATTGTTTACAGCGTTAGTGGAGAGTGTAGCGTTATTTGGAGCAAAAATATGGGGATGGGAGGAAGATGAGAGGTTGGAAAGTTTACAAAGAAGATATATGAAATGGACTTTAGGGTTAGATAGTAATACGCTAAATTATATAGTGGAGGAAGAATGTAAATATGAAAAAATGAGAATTAAAGCATTAAGAAGAGCGTTAAAATTCGAAGAGAAGATAAGGGATTCAGATATAAAATTGGTGAAGGAATGATAAGAAAAAGGGATAGAGACAGGGAAAGAGAGAAAATAGGGAAAGAGTCAAAGATGAGGGTCGGAATAATAAGAAGAGAGAGAATAAAGGAATCAAGATATATGAGAGGTATGGAGTTCAAAGAGGAGGTAAGAGAAAAGATATTATTGAACATGGAAAGGAAATCAAGGAAGAGAGAAGGGATAAGATAGATAACTCAAGGTATAATACGATATACAAGTATATAAGAGTAGAGGAAGAACCAGAGTATTTGAAAAAGGATATGTCAACGAGGGATAGGAAAATAAAGCAAGATTTAGATGCGGGAATGAATGAAAAGCAGAGAGTTTTGAAAAGGGGAGGAGGAGAAGAGGTGTAGATTGTGCAATGAAGGAGAGGAAGATTAGATGAACATTCTGGGAACATGTGAAGTAACGAGGAGTGAGGTTGGAATAGAAGAGATACTAAGTCAGGATGCGAAGGAGGCAGAAATATTAAAACGAGTGATAGGAAAGAGAAGGGAAGCGGAGAGGGTTTGAGAGAAGAGTGTTAAGATAATTTTTGTTTGTTTTTATATAAGTCAGTTATTAAGTTAATTTGTTTGTTTAAGTTGTTATGTTGGTAATATAGTTTATCTAGGATGTTATATATAATATGTTTATGGTTAAATGGCAAAGTATTGTAAGATATTGTAGAAGGGAGATTGTAAGGGAAGCCCCCAAACCCGAAAGGGGCGGAGTAAGGAATAATAAATAAATAAATATAGCGACAAAGAAACATCTTAGTTACGGTGTAACAAAGGAGCGCAGCGAGCTCCTTGCAGGGCGCTTTCTTTCTTCTAGCACGCGTTCTCCCACCATTTCTATTAGTCCAATCATATGCATCGACAGCTACGTTGTCTAGCTTTATGGTAACTGGTCCGCGCGTTGCATCGTCTTTTTCTATAAAAGCCGCGTGCTTTCACGCTTAAATTCTGTTCTACCACGAGACCTGCGAGCGATCATATCGAAGAGAACTACACTCCTGAGCTACTATTACATCAGCGGAACAAAGGACAAAGAAAGAAGGCACGTGGCCAGAATTATATTCTGCTTTTGGAATACTATCATCATCGATAGCTGCCGAAGGCAAGCCAGCGACACATCATCAACAACTGTATTTCAACCAGGGTTTTTATGCCGAAAGGCTTTTCCCTTCAACGAGCCAAATAAATCGTACTTATTAGTACTGACTGGGCTCAAAAAATATTTTTAATTAGTTTCACCTACCCTCATTCCTCATAAATAAACGATTCCCTACATCCACCTATAAGTGCATTTCGACGACAAGAAAACCACCGGAGTACCGATACAAGGCGTCGGTCGTTCAACACCCGAGCAAGGCTTTGAGAGATTGTATTAATCACTTGAGTGGTCAAACAAATGTTATGAGAACGACAATGAGTAAAACTGAGATTTCTTTCCGGTGAGAAAGTTGTACGCCTAAGAAAACTTCGATTGTAATAGCTGCCGGAGAAGCCGGCGTTACAACGAGGCGTCAAAAAAAGCGCTGGGGAACGAAGCTGTTTTCCTAGTGCAACAACTGTCGGTTGGCGTCGTTCGTTGGGAATGCTTATTCCCAAACAACAACTGATTTTCAAAAACACTTGCATTGCTAAAAGATGATCTGATGAACAGCTAACATAAAAAAGTCAGTCGAACGGCCTAATTTTTTTTCAAGAATCCTACATATATATTAATATATTAAATTTATTTATAAAATAGGAAAATAAAATATCCTTGTATGTGTAATGGGTGAGTGAATTATTTTGCCTCGCCTGCATGCATACAAGTTCGATTACACTAATCGAAATGAGGCAGGTATATTACGTGTTTAATACAATTTGCGTAGCATTTGAATAAAACGGTGTAAATGTATTTCA
>NW_025113031.1:4382426-4394951 GCF_010416935.1 Polistes fuscatus | reverse complement strand
TAGCTATTGTGCTAATGCTAGCCATTCATTTACATAGATTTATAGTTTTATTATTTCCCATAGACGATAATCTTTTCGTAGACGAAAATTATTATCCTTTTTTTGTTCCTGTTATCATATAGGTCAGAACTTCCGTAACAATGCCATAAACGTTAATTGAAGTGTCTAATTGGACGCAAAAGATACAAATTTTTTACCTAACTGGTGTTTTCCAGCTTTCACAAGGTATCTAAAAATCCTAAGATAAGAACCAGTTTACTCAAAAACCATTGTGATTATGTAATACAGTAAATGTACTTTTTTAATGGATTTATTTGTAGATGTTATCTCTTATCGTCAATGTTATAGATATAAAACTCCAGTTATAAAATTATCCATTTTAACAATAAATAATTGTTATTTCAATAACCAAATGGACACTTACATTTTAATTGTCAATTTGAAGGATTTGCTCCCGAAATAAAATAGAGTCATCGAATACTCGCATTCTCTTTCTAACACCTTTGCGTAGTCCTTGCCTATTACTTATTTATCCAAGATATTTTAATACTCTTATATTTAATACTCTTTATATTTAAGCTTGTTTTAACAAATATTGTAGTTTTCTACTTTTAAAATACCGACCGTCGGAAATAATAGATTCCTATTTCTAAAATATATCGACCGTTGTTAATGGCCATTTATAGTTTAATAATATTGACCGTAGGTAACCTTAATAAAAAGTAATACTGACATATCATTAAAAAGTTGGCATAGAACCACAAAAGCTGAAAAAAATGAATAAGTGTATTTAACTGCTAGCTATTAGCTAATTCAATATTTATAATTGCTAACTTTTTTAATTAATATATAATAATAGTATATGACATATACTTTAATAGTATATATAGTATAGTTATATTGTAACATAGAATTTAATATAATTATATTTAATTTTTAATATATAAAAATGTGTGTGCCTTCAGAAATGCATTTATATATATATATATTTTAAAATGAAGCAATTTAAGCCACTCAAATAAAAAAGAATCCAGAAGGTTTGATGATAAATCCAACGATGATCACCTGTAACAAAAAGCAAACTATATTAGTCATACAGTCAAGTGATACAATAGCCTAACATATAAGTGGTCCAATTCGCAGATGCACTTTTCAATTGAATCCTTTATTTACTTTTTATCAAATCTCTAATTACCGTTGCAATAAAATTAAATTTAAACGCGTGATTTTACATTTATATAAAATAAATAAAAATAAAGAAATAGGACAAATAAGAATACTAAGTTACTAAAAAAAATAATATCTATTAATTATTATGAGAGAAATACTTTAAAACTGCATTATATAGAAAAGAAAAATTGCAAATTTAATAAAATACGATCAAAGTGAAAAATTTTAAAGACAAAATAAGAAAAGAGAAATTACTGTAATATTTACCGAACGTTATTTAAGCTTCAAAATTTAATAATACAAAAATTGTAATATTTCTGACTCTAACTAAACACATATGCATCTTTTGGACGATATGGCACACAGAGTTGATGTGCCAAGGAGATGGAATGGTCCATCATCTCCAATTACAACTACAAATTAATGACGAGCAAGAATGTAATATAATAAAATATAAAATATGACTAGAAAGCTATTCTCGAAAAGTTCGAACTTGCTGTTGAACCTTTGAAAATAACTCAATAGTCTATGTAGTTGCCCTCTTCAGCCACAATTAAGTGGGGGCCTCTTCGGCCTTAGCCTCTTCTTTCTTCATCCCTGAAAACTGCATTGGACACTTTCAACGTGCAAGAAAGATAAGATATCTCATATCTTTTTTTGCAAATTAACTTTTATTTCGTTATGATTCTAATATGGAATTATGAAAAAATTAATTTATATTTAATGTTAATTATATTCAAGCTCGTATATATATAACCATGGATGAACTTAGAGTTCATTGCATAATATTACACGAGCACAATTAATCAAACGTCCAAGCAGATAATTTCCCTCGATGACCTAATAACACGTCGCACTTTTAATATCAAATAACAAAATTCAATTGAAATTTAATAATGCAACAAATGTAATGCATTTTCTTGCAATATTTTCATTTCATTCATTTGTTATATTGAACTATATCAAATATTTTTCATTACAAGAGAAAATCGCTATTGTGCGAAGTGCTAATATTAATACTTAAAATTAAGTATCAAATTCATCAAAGGCTTTGCCAATTTGATTCGACTCTATCTCGTTCGAGATAGAATCGAATAAGAAATGAATCTTCCAAATGGTTGCAAATGCCTCTATAAATTATGATACATACTAAAGATTACAGAAGAGTCACAAAATAAATTACAAAACAAGCATAATAGAATGAGATGATAAAATTTTGCAACAATTCTGTATAAACCAGGAGGCGGAATTTCCACTCCGGAGTGAAAGTAAGCCTAGTGCCTTTCCTGGGTCCTACCTACTTAAAATTAAAGTTTTCACATTCGCTCAAAGAAGTATGCTACCTGTCTGCCAATTACCCGTATTTAAAAAGAGCAAATACACATACGTACCCACCACTCACTCCACGATTCTCTCACATACCACCAGGGTGCAAAAGCCTAAACTAGAGAGCATGCCCCGGGGCACCTCCGACACCCTAGTTCAACCACGTTTTCTAAACTTATATGCTAAAGGGTATACGTACTGATTGCTGTAATCGTCTGCCAAGGCTAGTGATTATTGCATAAAAAACTACAGCAAAAATACAAGTATACACTAGTATATATGCATACTAGTAATATACGAGTATATCAAAGTTTCCACAAATAAATGCGGTAACTCTACTATGCAAAACGATTGTTAAAAAAAAAAAAAAAAAAGTTTGTATCGTACACGTGACTCTACAAGTTATTTTTATTCAATAACTTAAAAAATAATAAGCGCGGTATTACGTGTCGCGAAACGATGTACAATGCACACACCTAAACGCACACACAGGTGCAACGTACACCGTGCAATCACTAGCACAATGACAGCCGCCAATAGGGGAAAAACTTAAAACTAAACCTATACCAACTGTTTCTCACCCATACGAGTAGCACCTGGGCACACGTATAGATGAGAACGCAGAAAGTATAGGGGGGAGAAACGGGAGATTAGTACATTAGAAGCTGAAAATCCTGATCTAAAAAATATGATTAAAAACACATATATACATATAAATATACATTTTTATAAAAATTCATCTAAGCGACTAAGGACTCTACAATTTTTTAATAAATAATGACTTTGAATATCTTTTAATATATTTTAATATATTTAAAAACCTCGGACGACTCCTTTCATTAAGTTGGCTGTTCTAATAAAAGAACTGGGCTTTGAGCCACCACTTAACTGCTAGAATCTATCCGTCGCGAATGAGTTTGTTTTCTTGCTCATTTATTTGTAATATCGAAGTATCGATATATCAAAATTAATCGCGATTAGATAAACTAAGTACGAAGCAATGCATGTAAGACATTTATTACATGCTTTTCTGGACGAAAACGAGTAAATTAATGCTCGGTTTCGTCACTACTAACCACGAACAAAACACGTAATAAAAAAGAAAGTGCATTAATTGATTGCACTGTAATTAAATGAATTTAACCGATGAGACAAGAAAACCTATCCTGAACTAATAAAAATATACAATACAATATACAATATAATATACAATTTTCATGAGTAACTCCTAGAAAGGAATTACTCATGTGCTCGTCACTAATTTATTTAAATAATTACAACCAGTAACTCGTGCCGATTAGGACCTTTCATCCTCGACATGATTGAGCACCGGAGGGACTTTAAATTTTAACTCACGGCATAAGAAGTTCTACGATGGCTCCAAAACACTCCTACTTCGCAGCAAGTATTGTAGAATGCGAATATCGAAGATCCATCGAAGATCCATCGAAGATCCATCGAAGATCCATCGAAGATCCATCGAAGATCCATCGAAGATCCATCGAAGATCCATCGAAGATCCATCGAAGATCCATCGAAGAATTCATTCCACATCTTTGATAAGGTAGAAAGTCCGTCGTCATATCTGTAAAATAAAATAGAACAAAACGATAAGTTATTGCAATATAATCCAAAATCATATAAAATAAAATCGAATAAAATGTAAATAAAAATAGATACTTACAATGCATTCCAATGGGATGAAATTCAATTGCACCATGGCGATGCACCTCGCGTGAATCTAAAAACGCGGTATAAACGAAAATAAGAAACTATAGATGAGTTTCTTATCGCGAAACCGAAATTTTATTATACGTCGAACAACACTGATTCTAATTCGCGTATGATTTTAATTTACTTACGCCCGATCACTGATTCTACACAACTAATTCAAAGACTGCTTTGCACACAGTCAATGCAAGTAGAAAAATCTTCATTGATGCACTGATTCTAATACGCGAACAGTCTGTGCGACTGTTTAAAGATAAAAATACAACTTTACTCGAACAAACTCTAATGCAATTACTGCATTGGTCGCAGTTAATTTAATATATAAATTTCAAAAATAGTTCGCGAACGCGACGGAATTGAAAAGAAAACGAACGAACGTGCTTCTAATCCGTGATTTTAATTATATTTAACGATACAACACTCCCGTATATTGCTTCGCGCACGATAGCAATGCACGAACACTTGCAACACTTCACAAACACAATTCACAAACACTTCCAACACTGATATATTCCCATGATGATCTGAAACAGAAATAAAAACAAAATTATAAATATCATTGTTGTAAGTAAAAAAATTATTATAATTATTGAGAAAGTGTTTAAAATAAAAATTGACTTACGTTTATTCTTCATTGATGAATGCACGATGGGTATCCTACCCTTAGGATGACGATGAGCACACGTTTAAACCGAATAAAAGAAACTTACGGAGTTTCTTAACCGAGCAAACGAAACTTTAACATGCGACGATCAACACTGACTTTACTTTCCGATTCTTTTGTATTTTATTTTTACGATGCAACACACGAGTACCTCATTGCCTACGCGCTCGATTGCAATGATGTTCTGAAACAGAAAAAGAAAAAGAACAATTAATATCATCGTCGTAATAAAAAACCATTAAAGTTATCATAGAAACGTTTAATAGGAAAATATACTTACTTTTAGTCTTCATTGATGACTGCAGGATGGGTATCCTACCCTTAGGATGACGATGAATAAAATAAAATTAAAGAAAAACTCTGAAAAGCTGAAACATACTAAAAAGATTATAGAACAATATATCCTGTGAATCATTCCTGAAGGCATTGCACACTTTTAAAGATATTTTATCATAAAGAATCAATATAAATTCAAGCAATATTAATTGCCTTTATCTCACTACTTGTATAAAATTACATATAAAGTATTTAATATCAGTAAAAATTGTTAATAAAAATCGATAACGTTATATATATATAATAGTTTAATACGTCACGTCGTTAGATCTTATTGTTAGCTCGTTGAAGGAACGATCTGGAATGAACACGTAATCGCGTCCTTCATGTCGAACGTTCGGCTGTCTTCGTTTTGTTTTCGGCTGTCTTCGTTTCTTCTGTTCTCACTTCGAGAAATTCCTGGAATATACGTACACATTCGTTATTGCCCGTAGATAGAATATTTTGTTTTCTTATTTTCTCTCTCTCTCTCTCTCTCACTTTCGTTCTCACTCTTTGTATACATTTCTGTATGGTTTAAAAAAAAGAATAACGCTTACCTCGATGAATATGAAGATAAAAAAGAGTAAACACAATTGTTAGACTGAGTATATGTATTCCTGCTGGACTCTTCTAATGCTCGGTACCTAAAAAAGGAAAAAAAAAGATTACATTAGTATAACATAAAGAAAATCAAATATATGAGTGTATGTGTACGAGCTACCTATACTTATGATATATACCTGTATGTGTGTGTATGTGATAAAATCGAATTTAATACGAAATACGATCTTTGAATACATAATTATGAAAAATAATTAATTAGAGCATCATTAGAGATGGTAGTAAGTATCGATACCATGAAAAAAGCTGGAAATTAGAAGAAATATTGTTAAGTAACATTGGTGAGATTTGGCGGGATATCGAGATATATCGATGTTATATTCTCACAAATTTCTTACGAACTTTTTAATATTTCGTTTTGAAAACATTCACGTATGAAAATCTTATGTGTAACTATCGTTTGATATGTAATAGAAAGGTGTAAAATACTTTTCAATTACCTGAATTAAACGAGATGACGCAGTACGCTGGAACATATACAGCTGACAGAAAATGGCGTTTCCTCTACCTTTCCCCTGCCCCCTTCCGTTGCCACTGCGTTGCCTCTGCTGCGCATCTGCTGCGCGCGGTAGTATGCGCGGTAGTCAACTTTCAAAAAAAGTAGCGAAATCCGTTGACCAATGGCTACTTGAGATTTTGCATTTTTTCCACCTATTATAGAAAAATATCGAATAGTTAAAAATAGGATATAGGAACATAAAAATTGTCGAAATATATACTTTATTAATCCAAACAATCAAAATTGAACATTATAAGTCGATATCCATAGAAATGATGCCGTAAAACAAGATATATATAATTGCGTAGAAAAATGCATACCAATGTACATGGAATTTTTTTCTACGCAAATATTTTTATCCTCGACATTATCGTAATCTTTCGATTATATCATTTGGAAGTCATTTGCTAGAAGAATCTATTAGTATATAGGAAGATTATTTACGTTAGAAAATATTTTTTAATTACCTGAGATTAACGGAACGACGTAGCATCCGTCCGATCTCCAGCACCGACGCCGCGAAAAGAAAGAAGAATGATCAGCAAAGAGCCCTGATTGGCTGATAATTATTGCAGAGATAAGTGACCAATCAAAAATTCCCAATTACCATATAGAAATTTCACGCACACAAGCTTGCCCGTCACGTACGTAACTCGGCTTTCTTCATGACCACGCTAGTCAAGCTAGATATGATAATTTATTTTTTAAATAAATAAAAAATTTATTCTATTTTACTATTTAAGGTACACGTATCTTGTTAATATTTAAAAATAACGAAAAGAATAAAGACAATATGCTCTATAATCCTTATCACACAGAACAGAAAAACATACATAATTTATTTATTACAATAATTAAATATCAATTTTATGAATTATTATAATTATCTAATTACTAATCCAATTAATAATTATTCCTATCTAATTTATTTTTTATTAGGTGTATACGTTCCTTGTAATATTTAAAAAATAACGAGTAAAATAAAGACAATATACACTAAAAACTTTATCACATGGCAACGTTCTGATTTAAACATTCCTTCAATTTTTGTGTAATTGTTTAAACTAATATACATTTGTTTTAACGTCCCTGTGCCATGATGACTTTGGATAATAAAATTTTTATCCAGAAAAATATCACATTAAAATTATTTTATATTCAAAGTACGTTAATAAGTATGTAATGTTTAAACCAGTACATATATGTTTAAACAATCTAAAATATAAAGAGATTGCATTAGAATATTAAAATAATTGTTAAATAATCGATAGGAATGTCTATTGTTGTCTAAAAGAACGGAATATATGATCTATGTACCCTCCCCTTCGAAATCCACCGTTGAAATGAGACGTTGTCCTCTATGAAAATACTTTTATTGAAAGTTGTTTATGTGACTTTCCTATCGTTGCGCATGTGTATAAAGTGAATAATCCATCTAATCGATAAATTTAAGATTATAACGTTATGATTTTCGCATTTTTATCTATTTCATGTAATTATTTTAATGCTCCTGCGCAGTGATGACTCCGAAGATAAAATTTTGCTGTAACATAAAGAGAGTGCATTAGTGCATTATAATAATTGTTAATTAACCGATGCAAGCGTCTATTGTTGTTAAAAAGCTTAGAATATATGATGTATGCACTGTCCTCTTCGAAATCTGCCGTTGATCTGAGTCATTGTTCTCTGTTAAAGTTCTTTTGGTGAAAGTTGTTTACAAGACCTTCCGAACGTTGAGCATGTGTATAAAAAGAATAATAAATCTATTTAATTAAATTAAAGATTAAAACGTTATGATTTTCGTATTTTTATCTATTTTAAGTAATTATTTTAATGCTTCTGCGCAATGATGACTTCGAGGATAAAATTCCGCTGTAACATGAAGAGAGTGCATTAGTGCATTATAATAATTGTTAATTAATCGATGCAAGCGTCTATTGTTGTCTAAAAGATCGGAATATATGATCTATGTACCGTCCCCTTCGAAATCCACCGTTGAAATGAGACGTTGTCCTCTATGAAAGTACTTTTATTAGATGTTGTTTATATGACTTTGCAAACGTTGCGCATGTGTATAAAGTGAATAATCCATCTAATCGATAAATTTAAGATTATAACGTTATGATTTTCGTATTTTTATCTATTTCATGTAATTATTTTAATGCTCCTGCGCAGTGATGACTTCGAGGATAATATTTAGCTGCAATATAAGAAAAGTGCATTAGTGCATTAAAATAATTTTTATACAATTGTTAATATTGAATGAATACTAACTAACAAAGTAACGTGTATAATTAAATTACTTTTTCTGGCATTTATTAACGTATATGTAAATGAAAAAAAAAAGTACATTTCTCTAAACAATTATATAACCGATATATTAAAACAATTAATAAACATTATACTAATGAAAAATGTGAATTATTAAAATTTACCATTATAATAGAAGAAAGCTGAGGTGTTTGCTCGTTTAAGTACTATAAAAAAATTGCCTGGATTCATTTTAAAATCTTGTAAGTTCTTCTTTTATGTATGTATTTGATATACGAAACAATAAAAAAGCATAATCGATGCTGTGCTTCTCAAAATCTCCAAATACATGCAAATCTGAAAATCATAAGATTGTATTAGTAAAGTATCAAGCAAATTGAAAGAGTCTATATATGTATATGTATGATATATTTGTATAAGATATCACTCTCTCTCTCTTTCCCCTTCTCATACTTTTTATATTAACATTCTTTATGTTATAAAAAAAAAGAGATAAACTTACCACAACAAATATCAAGATAGAAAAGTAAAAGCAATTATTGTACTGACAATGAGTATATGCATTCATATTGTATTCTACCAAATGTTGAAAACCTAAAAAAAGTAAACAAATCAAATATAAGTATATTAACAAATAACGAAGATAATAAAAACAATATAGACTAAAAACTTTATCACATGGCAACGTTCTGATTTAAACATTCCTTCAATTTTTGTGTAATTGTTTAAACTAATATACATTATATGAATGTAGAACGAGCTATATATGTATATGTATGATATTTTGTATAAAATGTCACTCTCTCTTTCTCTTTCCCCTTCTCATACTTTTTATATTACTATTCTTTATGTTATAAAAGAAAAGAGATAAACTTACCACGACTGATATCAATATAAAAAAGTAAACACAATTATTTTTTGGATAGAAAAGTAAACACAAATAGATTGACAATGAATATATGTATTCATGCTGTATTCTACCAAATGTTTGGAAACCTAAAAAAAAGTATAAAATAACATAACAATGGTATAATATTAAGAATATTAAATATATAAGTGTTTATTATACGTGTAACACTTTCCTTGTTAAAATATTTTAAAAACAACGTGTAGAATAAGGACAATATACACTAGAAACTTTAAGAAACTGTACAGAAAAACACAATTGTATAGAAAAGAAACCACGTTGTAGATATTTCTTAAAACAATTGAAATAAAGCACTGTAACCATCCTTAAAGAATTAAAATAACAAGAATGTTTCCATATAAATACAGAATATGGGAATTTATACTTTCATAGTTGGCATGAGAGATGTCAATTGTTTTGTTTCAATATATTTTAATTCTTTAAGGATGGCTATATTGCTTTATGTCATTTGTTTTAAAGATTTCTATAACGTGGTTTCTTATCTATACGATTATGTTTCTCTGTGCAATGTGATATCAATTGTTTTAAGAAATATCTACAACGTGATTTCTTTTCTATACAATTGTGTTTTTCTGTCTAGAGTGACAAAGTTTTTAGTGTATATTGTCTTTATTCTATACATTATTCTTTAAATATTGACAAGGAAAGTGTTACACGTATAAACAACACTTATATATTTAATTTTCTTTATATTATACCAATGCTATGTTAATTAATACTTTTTTTTAGGTTTCCAAACATCTGGTAGAATACAGCATGAATACATACACTCATCGTCAGTCTAATTGTGATTACTTTTCTATCTACAATAATTGTGTTTACTTTCTTTATTGATATCAGTTGTGGTAATTATATCTCTTTTCTTTTATAACATAAAGAAGATTAATATAAAAAGTATAAGACAGAAAAAAAGAGAGAGAGAGAGAGAGAGTGACATCTTATACAAATATGATACATATTATACATATATAGACTCGTTCAGTTTGCTTGATACTTTACTAATACAATATTCTGATTTTCAGGTTTGCAAGTATTTGAAGATTTGGAAAACATAAAGAGAGTGCATTAGTGCATTAAAATAATTGTTAATATAATAGATGCAAGTGTCAATTGTTGCTTAAAAACTAGGAGTATATGTTCTGTGATCCCTCCTCCTCGAAATTCGTCGTTAGATTGAGCCATTGTGCTCTATAAAATTTGTTTTTTTAAATTTTATTTATATGACTTTCCTAACGTTGCGCATGTGTGTAACGAGAATTTTAATTGAAATAAAGAGAAATTAAGATAAAACGCTCTGATTTTAGCATTTTTTCATTTTTATGTAAATGTCTAAACAAATGTACATTTTTTTTAATGTTCCTGTGCAATGCAATGAATGAATCGAATGCAATCTCTTTTATACATCGCAACTTTAATTTCTATAATTTTGTACAACTCCCTGGTATCTGTAAATACATAAAAGTTATTAAAAAACATTATAAAGTAATTAGTTTTTCTACTGTCGGTCTTCTACTGTCGGTAACACTGATGGTAATTTACCATGAAGGTTTTCCTACTGTCGGTAACTCTGATGGTAATTTATCATCAACTCTTCTCGGTCGATAACTCTGATGGTAACTTACCATTAACTCTTCTCGGTCGGTAACTCTGATGGTAATTTACTATCAGCATTTTTCGGTCGGTAATGCGACTTACCGACTTTATGATTATAAACCAAATTAAACCAAAATTATGATTATATTATAGCAGTCTTTTAATTTTTGTGCAATTGTTTAAACAAACGTCCTATAAAATATTTTATTATAGGAGATTTTATATATAACATATTTAACGTATTATTCATAACGTATTACTTTTTATATCAACGTTTATGTGTACTAATGATCAAATACGTTTGAACGTACGCAGAGATAAAGAAAAACATGCGAAGGTGAAGGTCAAAGTCAACGAGGTAACGAGCATTGTCTATGTATACACATCGTCTATCATCGAGTACGCATAGAAAAACATTTCGCGACTGCCATATAAGGTAAATAGGAGGTGGGGTGACTCGAGCTACGTCATACCGCTTTCAGCTGTCGGACGCCGTCGAGACAAGTCTCAACTAGTTTCGCTCCACGTAAGAACTTAATTACTCCGTAATTAAAAAATATTTCATTATCAAATTTTGTAATCTAATCAAATTTCATTAACAGGTACATGTAATCATTATCGATGACGTGAATGCATTGAAATTAGGTAAGAAGATCTGTAATTAGAATTATATTATATTATCGATTATATGTATCGATAGTTTCACAAAAATTTCTATCATAACCTCTTATTCTTTTTATGGTTTCAAGAAGACGTTCACCATCGTTCCATGGAAATTATACTAATCAATGGTGGTATATACAACTGCATACATACGTGCAAGTGTATTTCTTTCTTTCCTTCTTTCTTTCTTTCTTAATTTTATAAATGCATCAATTTCCAAATGGATCGTTCGATGCATTAGAAAATTTTAACTTCTCGTATCGTTAATTAATTGCTAAAGTAAATGAAATGATTTATCGAATTAATTATTTAATTACGCGTTGCAATGTTGTTAAATGTTTAATTTAATCCATTTTCGTTCTTTCGGTATTTCATTCACATACATAATTCAAGACACAGTCGATTATATTTTATGTTCAACGATAATTATAAATATTGTACTTTGTTTAGTTTTACATTAATGCTATATTATTCTTTCCTATAAGTATTAAGGCAATTAGCCTTACTTCTGTTAAAAAAATAACCCTATCGCGATGAAATTTTCTTATTCGCGATATTTGTTCGTTTTCTTTTATCTTTTTTTTTTTATATAGTTTACCAGTTTGTGGTTACAATTTTTGAATAATTTTTTTGATTAATAATTAACGCGTACAACACAATAGTAGCACGATTCCAGAATTTTTGAAATACCGTAGTTTACCTAAATTGAATACTAAAACTATATAATATTTTTTTATTATT
>NW_025113031.1:4229308-4381537 GCF_010416935.1 Polistes fuscatus | reverse complement strand
TATGACCGTAGCTCGAGTCACCCCACCCCTCCTATTTACCTTATATGGCAGTCGCGAAATGTTTTCTATGCGTACTCGATGATAGACGATGTGTTACTAGAGACAATGCTCGTTACCTCGTTTGACTTTGACCTTCACTTCGCATGTTTTTCTTTATCTCTGCGTACGTTCAAACGTATTTGATCATTATTACACATAAACGTTGATATAAAAAGTAAATACGTTATGAATAATACGTTAAATATGTTATATAAAATCTCCTATAATAAATATTTTTATAGGACGTTTGTTTAAACAATGGCACAAAAATTAAAAGACTGCTATAATATCATCATAATTTTGGTTTAATTTGGTTTATAATCATAAGTCGGTAGTCGCATTACCGACCGAAAAATGCTGATAGTAAATTACCATCAGAGTTACCGACCGCGACGAATGGAGGTTTAGAGTTTCGACCGAGAGAGTGATGTAAATTACCATCAGAGTTACCGACAGTAGAACCTTCATTGTAATTACCATCAGTGTTACCGCCAGAGTGGAAGACCGACAGTAGAAAAACTAATTACTTTATAATGTTTTTAATAACTTTTATGTATTTACAGATACCAGGGAGTTGTACAAAATTATAGAAATTAAAGTTGCGATGTATAAAAGAGATTGCATTCGATTCATTCATTGCATTGCACAGGAACATTAAAAAAAATGTACATTTGTTTAGACATTAAAAAATGAAAAAATGCTAAAATCAGAGCGTTTATCTGAATTTTCTCTTTATTTCAATTAAAATTCTCGTTACACACCATGCGCAACGTTAGGAAAGTCATATAAATAAAATTTAAAAAAACAAATTTTATAGAGCACAATGGCTCAATCTAACGACGAATTTCGAGGAGGAGGGATCACAGAACATATACTCCTAGTTTTTAAGCAACAATTGACACTTGCATCTATTATAAAACAATTATTTTAATGCACTAATGCACTCTCTTTATGTTTTCCAAATCTTCAAATACTTGCAAACCTGAAAATCAGAATATTGTATTAGTAAAGTATCAAGCAAACTGAACGAGTTATATATGTATAATATGTATCTCATTTGTATAAGATGTCACTCTCTCTCTCTCTCTCTCTTTTTTTCTGTCTTATACTTTTTATATTAATCTTCTTTATGTTATAAAGAAAAGAGATATAATTACCACAACTGATATCAATATAAGAAAGTAAACACAATTATTGTGTAGATAGAAAAGTAATCACAATTAGACTGACGATGAGTGTATGTATTCATGCTGTATTCTACCAGATGTTTGGAAACCTAAAAAAAAGTATTAATTAACATAGCATTGGTATAATATAAAGAAAATTAATATATAAGTGTTGTTTATACGTGTAACACTTTCCTTGTCAATATTTAAAGAATAATGTATAGAATAAAGACAATATACACTAAAACTTTGTCACTCTAGACGAAAAACACAATTGTATAGAAAAGAAATCACGTTGTAGATATTTCTTAAAACAATTGATATCACATTGCACAGCGAACACATAATCGTATAGATAAGAAACCACGTTATCGAAATCTTTAAAACAAATGACATAAAGCAATATAGCCATCCTTAAAGAATTAAAATATATTGAAACAAAACAATTGACTCATCTCTCATGCCAACTATGAAAGTATAAATTCCCATATTCTGTATTTATATGGAAACATTCTTGTTATTTTAATTCTTTAAGGATGGTTACAGTGCTTTATTTCAATTGTTTTAAGAAATATCTACAACGTGGTTCTTTTCTATACAATTGTGTTTTTCTGTACAGTTTCTTAAAGTTTCTAGTGTATATGTCCTTATTCTACACGTTGTTTTTAAAATATTTTAACAAGGAAAGTGTTACACGTATAAAACACTTATATATTTAATTCTTAATATTATACCATTGTTATGTTATTTTATACTTTTTTTTAGGTTTCCAAACATTTGGTAGAATACAGCATGAATACATATTCATTGTCAATCTATTTGTGTTTACTTTTCTATCCAAAAAATAATTGTGTTTACTTTTTTATATTGATATCAGTCGTGGTAAGTTTATCTCTTTTCTTTTATAACATAAAGAATAGTAATATAAAAAAGTATGAGAAGGGGAAAGAGAAAGAGAGAGTGACATTTTATACAAATATCATACATATACTATATAGCTCGTTCTACATACATATAATGTATATTAGTTTAAACAATTAAACAAAAATTGAAGGAATGTTTAAATCAGAACGTTGCCATGTGATAAAGTTTTTAGTCTATATTGTTTTTATTATCTTCGTTATTTGTTAATATACTTATATTTGATTTGTTTACTTTTTTTAGGTTTCCAACATTTGGTAGAATACAATATGAATGCATATACCTTGTCAGTACAATAATTGCTTTTACTTTTCTATCTTGATATTTGTTGTGGTAAGTTTATCTCTTTTTTTTTATAACATAAAGAATGTTAATATAAAAAGTATGAGAAGGGGAAAGAAAGGAGAGTGATATCTTATACAAATATCATACATATACATATATAGACTCTTTCAATTGCTTGATACTTTACTAATACAATCTTATGATTTTCAGATTTGCATGTATTTGGAGATTTTGAGAAGCACAGCATCTATTAGGCTTTCTTATTGTTTTGTGTATCAATTACATACATAAAAGAAAAGTTTACAAGATTTTAAAATTAATCCAGGCAATTTTTTTATGATACTGAAACGAGCAAACACCCCAGCTTTCTTCCATCATAATGGTAAACTTTAATAATTCACATTTACCATTAGTATATTGTTTATTAATTGTTTGAATATATTAATTGTATAATTGTTTAGAGAAATGTACTTTCTTTTTTCATTTACATATACGTTAATAAATGCCAGAAAAAGTAATTTAATTATACACGTTACTTTGTTAGTTAGTATTCATTCAATATTAACAATTGTATAAAAATTATTTTAATGCACTAATGCACTTTTCTTATATTGCAGCTAAATATTATCCTCGAAGTCATCACTGCGCAGGAGCATTAAAATAATTACATAATAGAAAAATACGAAAATCAACGTTATAATCTTAAATTTATCGATTAGATGGATTATTCACTTTATACACATGCGCAACGTTTGCAAAGTCATATAAACAACATCTAATAAAAGTACTTTCATAGAGGACAACGTCTCATTTCAACGGTGGATTTCGAAAGGGACGGTACATAGATCATATATTCCGATCTTTTAGACAACAATAGACATTCCTATCGATTATTTAACAATTATTTTAATATTCTAATGCAATCTCTTATATTTTAGATTGTTTAAACATATATGTACTGGTTTAAACATTACATACTTATTAACGTACTTTGAATATAAAATATTTTAATGTGATATTTTTCTGGATAAAAATTTTATTATCCAAAGTCATCATGGCACAGGGACGTTAAAACAAATGTATATTAGTTTAAACAATTACACAAAATTGAAGGAATGTTTAAATCAGAACGTTGCCATGTGATAAAGTTTTTAGTGTATATTGTCTTTATTTTACTCGTTATTTTTTAAATATTTACAAGGAACGTATACACCTAATAAAAAATAAATTAGATAGGAATAATTATTAATTGGATTAGTAATTAGATAATTATAATAATTCATAAAATTGATATTTAATTATTGTAATAAATAAATTATGTATGTTTTTCTGTTCTGTGTGATAAGGATTATAGAGCATATTGTCTTTATCTTTTCGTTATTTTTTAAATATTAACAAGATACGTGTACCTTAAATAGTAAAATAGAATAAATTTTTTATTTATTTAAAAATAAATTATCATATCTAGCTTGACTAGCGTGGTCATGAAGAAAGCCGAGTTACGTACGTGACGGGACAAGCTTGTGTGCGTGAAATTTCTATATGGTAATTGGGAATTTTGATTGGTCACTTATCTCTGCAATAATTATCAGATCATTCTTCTTTCCTTTTCGCGGCGTTTCCTTGGTGCTGGAGATCGGACGGATGCTACGTCGTTCCGTTAATCTCAGGTAATTAAAAAATATTTTCTAACGTAAATAATCTTCCTATATACTAATAGATTCTTCTAGCAAATGACTTCCAAATGATATAATCGAAAGATTACGATAATGTCGAGGATAAAAGTATTTGCGTAGAAAAAAATTTCATGTACATTGGTATGCATTTTTCTACGTAATATATATATATATCTTGTTTTACGGCATCATTTCTATGGATATCGACTTATAATGTTCAATTTTGATTGTTTGGATTAATAAAGTATATATTTTCGACAATTTTTATGTTCCTATATCCTATTTTTAACTATTCGATATTTTTCTCTAATAGGTGGAAAAATCTCAAGTAGCCATTGGTCAACGGATTTCGCTACTTTTTTTGAAAGTTGACTACCGCGCATACTACCGCGCGCAGCAGATGCGCAGCAGAGGCAACGCAGTGGCAACGGAAGGGGTGCAGGGGAAAGGTAGAGGAAACGCCATTTTCTGTCAGCTGTATATGTTCCAACGTACTGCGTCATCCGTTTAATCCAGGTAATTAAAAATAGTTCACACCTTCCTGTTATATATCAAACGATAGCTAATACAAGATTTTCATACATGAGTGTTTTCAAAACGAAATATTGAAAAGTTCGATAGATATATGTGAAATATAACATCGATATATCTCGGCGTCCCGCCAATTCACCAATGTTACTTAACAATATTTCTTCTAATTTCCAGCTTTTTTCATGGTATCGATACTTACTACCATCTCTAATGATGCTCTAATTAATTATTTTTCATAATTATGTATTCAAAGATCGTATTTCGTATTAAATTCGATTTTATCACATACACACACATACAGGCATATATACATAAGTATAGGTAGCTCGTACACATACACTCATATATTTGATTTTCTTTATGTTATACTAATGTAATCTTTTTTTTTCTTTTTTAGGTACCGAGCATTAGAGAGTCCAGCAGGAATACATATACTCAGTCTAACAATTGTGTTTACTCTTTTTTATCTTCATATTCATCGAGGTAAGCGTTATTCTTTTTTTTAAACCATACAGAAATGTATACAAAGAGTGAGAACGAAAGTGAGAGAGAGAAGAGAGAGAGAGAGAGAATAAGAAAACAAAATATTCTATCTACGGGCAATAACGAATGTGTACGTATATTCCAGGAATTTCTCGAAGCGAGAACAGAAGAAACGAAGACAGCCGAAAACAAAACGAAGACAGCCGAACGTTCGACATGAAGGACGCGATTACGTGTTCATTCCAGATCGTTCCTTCAACGAGCTAACAATAAGATCTAACGACGTGACGTATTAAACTATTATATATATATAACGTTATCGATTTTTATTAACAATTTTTACTGATATTAAATACTTTATATGTAATTTTATACAAGTAGTGAGATAAAGGCAATTAATATTGCTTGAATTTATATTGATTCTTTATGATAAAATATCTTTAAAAGTGTGCAATGCCTTCAGGAATGATTCACAGGATATATTGTTCTATAATCTTTTTAGTATGTTTCAGCTTTTCAGAGTTTTATTTAATTTTATTTTATTCATCGTCATCCTAAGGGTAGGATACCCATCCTGCAGTCATCAATGAAGACTAAAAGTAAGTATATTTTCCTATTAAACGTTTCTATGATAACTTTAATGGTTTTTTATTATAACGATGATATTAATTGTTCTTTTTCTTTTTCTGTTTCAGAACATCATTGCAATCGAGCGCGTAGGCAATGAGGTACTCGTGTGTTGCATCGTAAAAATAAAATACAAAAGAATCGGAAAGTAAAGTCAGTGTTGATCGTCGCATGTTAAAGTTTCGTTTGCTCGGTTAAGAAACTCCGTAAGTTTCTTTTATTCGGTTTAAACGTGTGCTCATCGTCATCCTAAGGGTAGGATACCCATCGTGCATTCATCAATGAAGAATAAACGTAAGTCAATTTTTATTTTAAACACTTTCTCAATAATTATAATAATTTTTTTACTTACAACAATGATATTTATAATTTTGTTTTTATTTCTGTTTCAGATCATCATGGGAATATATCAGTGTTGGAAGTGTTTGTGAATTGTGTTTGTGAAGTGTTGCAAGTGTTCGTGCATTGCTATCGTGCGCGAAGCAATATACGGGAGTGTTGTATCGTTAAATATAATTAAAATCACGGATTAGAAGCACGTTCGTTCGTTTTCTTTTCAATTCCGTCGCGTTCGCGAACTATTTTTGAAATTTATATATTAAATTAACTGCGACCAATGCAGTAATTGCATTAGAGTTTGTTCGAGTAAAGTTGTATTTTTATCTTTAAACAGTCGCACAGACTGTTCGCGTATTAGAATCAGTGCATCAATGAAGATTTTTTACTTGCATTGACTGTGTGCAAAGCAGTCTTTGAATTAGTTGTGTAGAATCAGTGATCGGGCGTAGTAAATTAAAATCATACGCGAATTAGAATCAGTGTTGTTCGTATAATAAAATTTCGGTTTCGCGATAAGAAACTCATCTATAGTTTCTTATTTTCGTTTATACCGCGTTTTTAGATTCACGCGAGGTGCATCGCCATGGTGCAATTGAATTTCATCCCATTGGAATGCATTGTAAGTATCTATTTTTATTTACATTTTATTCGATTTTATTTTATATGATTTTGGATTATATTGCAAATAACTTATCGTTTTGTTCTATTTTATTTTACAGATATGACGACGGACTTTCTACCTTATCAAAGATGTGGAATGAATTCTTCGATGGATCTTCGATGGATCTTCGATGGATCTTCGATGGATCTTCGATGGATCTTCGATGGATCTTCGATGGATCTTCGATGGATCTTCGATGGATCTTCGATGGATCTTCGATGGATCTTCGATGGATCTTCGATACTCGCATTCTACAATACTTGCTGCGAAGTAGGAGTGTTTTGGAGCCATCGTAGAACTTCTTATGCCGTGAGTTAAAATTTAAAGTCCCTCCGGTGCTCAATCATGTCGAGGATGAAAGGTCCTAATCGGCACGAGTTACTGGTTGTAATTATTTAAATAAATTAGTGACGAGCACATGAGTAATTCCTTTCTAGGAGTTACTCATGAAAATTGTATATTATATTGTATATTGTATTGTATATTTTATATTAGTTCAGGATAGGTTTTCTTGTCTCATCGGTTAAATTCATTTAATTAACAGTGCAATCAATTAATGCACTTTCTTTTTTATTACGTGTTTTGTTCGTGGTTAGTAGTGATGAAATCGAGCATTTATTTACTCGTTTTCGTCCACAAAAGCATGTAATAAATGTCTTACATGCATTGCTTCGTACTTAGTTTATCTAATCGCGATTAATTTTGATATATCGATACTTCGATATTACAAATAAATGAGCAAGAAGACAAACTCATTCGCGACGGATAGATTCTAGCAGTTAAGTGGTGGCTCAAAGCCCAGTTCTTTTATTAGAACAGCCAACTTAATGAAAGGAGTCGTCCGAGGTTTTTAAATATATTAAAATATATTAAAAGATATTCAAAGTCATTATTTATTAAAAAAATTGTAGAGTCCTTAGTCGCTTAGATGAATTTTTATAAAAATGTATATTTATATGTTATGTATATATGTGTTTTTAATCATATTTTTAGATCAGGATTTTCAGCTTCTAATGTACTAATCTCCCGTTTCTCCCCCCTATACTTTCTGCGTTCTCATCTATACGTGTGCCCAGGTGCTACTCGTATGGGTGAGAAACAGTTGGTATAGGTTTAGTTTTAAGTTTTTTCCCCTATTGGCGGCTGTCATTGTGCTAGTGATTGCACGGTGTACGTTGCACCTGTGTGTGCGTTTAGGTGTGTGCATTGTACATCGTTTCGCGACACGTAATACCGCGCTTATTATTTTTTAAGTTATTGAATAAAAATAACTTGTAGAGTCACGTGTACGATACAAACTTTTTTTTTTTTTTTTTTAACAATCGTTTTGCATAGTAGAGTTACCGCATTTATTTGTGGAAACTTTGATATACTCGTATATTACTAGTATGCATATATACTAGTGTATACTTGTATTTTTGCTGTAGTTTTTATGCAATAATCACTAGCCTTGGCAGACGATTACAGCAATCAGTACGTATACCCTTTAGCATATAAGTTTAGAAAACGTGGTTGAACTAGGGTGTCGGAGGTGCCCCGGGGCATGCTCTCTAGTTTAGGCTTTTGCACCCTGGTGGTATGTGAGAGAATCGTGGAGTGAGTGGTGGGTACGTATGTGTATTTGCTCTTTTTAAATACGGGTAATTGGCAGACAGGTAGCATACTTCTTTGAGCGAATGTGAAAACTTTAATTTTAAGTAGGTAGGACCCAGGAAAGGCACTAGGCTTACTTTCACTCCGGAGTGGAAATTCCGCCTCCTGGTTTATACAGAATTGTTGCAAAATTTTATCATCTCATTCTATTATGCTTGTTTTGTAATTTATTTTGTGACTCTTCTGTAATCTTTAGTATGTATCATAATTTATAGAGGCATTTGCAACCATTTGGAAGATTCATTTCTTATTCGATTCTATCTCGAACGAGATAGAGTCGAATCAAATTGGCAAAGCCTTTGATGAATTTGATACTTATTTTAAGTATATAATATTAGCACTTCGCACAATAGCGATTTTCTCTTGTAATGAAAAATATTTGATATAGTTCAATATAACAAATGAATGAAATGAAAATATTGCAAGAAAATGCATTACATTTGTTGCATTATTAAATTTCAATTGAATTTTGTTATTTGATATTAAAAGTGCGACGTGTTATTAGGTCATCGAGGGAAATTATCTGCTTGGACGTTTGATTAATTGTGCTCGTGTAATATTATGCAATGAACTCTAAGTTCATCCATGGTTATACGAGCTTGAATATAATTAACATTAAATAAATTAATTTTTTCATAATTCCATATTAGAATCATAACGAAATAAAAGTTAATTTGCAAAAAAAGATATGAGATATCTTATCTTTCTTGCACGTTGAAAATGTCCAATGCAGTTTTCAGGGATGAAGAAAGAAGAGGCTAAGGCCGAAGAGGCCCCCACTTAATTGTGGCTGAAGAGGGCAACTACATAGACTATTAAGTTATTTTCAAAGGTTCAACAATAAGTTCGAACTTTTCGAAAATAGCTCTTTAGTCATATTTTATATTCTATTGTATTATTTATTTGCTCGTCATTAATTTGTAATTGTAATCGGAGATGATGGACCATTCCATCTCCTTGGCACATCAAATCTGTGTGCCATATCGTCCAAAAGATGCATATGTGTTTAGTTACAGTCAGAAATATTAAATTTTTGTATTATTAAATTTTGAAGTTTAAATAACGTTCGGTAAATATTACAGTAATTTCTCTTTTCTTGTTTCATCTTTTAAATTTTTCACTTTGATCGTATTTTATTAAATTTGCAATTTTTCTTTTCTATATAATGCAGTTTAAAAGTATTTCATAATAATTAATAGATATTACTTTTTTAGTAACATAGTATTCTTATTTTTCCTATTTCTTTATTTTTATTTATTTTATATAAATGTAAAATCACGCGTTTAAATTTAATTTTATTGCAACGGTAATTAGAGATTTGATAAAAAGTAAATAAAGGATTCAATTGAAAAGTGCATCTGCGAATTGGACCACTCATATGTTAGGCTATTGTATCACTTGACTGTATGACTAATATAGTTTGCTTTTTGTTACAGGTAATCATCGTTGGATTTATCATCAAACCTTCTGGATTCTTTTTTATTTGAGTGTCTTAAATTGCTTCATTTTAAAATATATGTATATATAAATGCATTTCTGAAGGCACACACATATTTATATATTAAAAATTAAATATAATTATATAAAATTCTATATTACAATATAAATATACTATATATACTATCAAAGTATATGTCATATACTATCATATATACTATCAAAGAATATTACATTCTTTTATAGTATTGTATCGTCATCGCCTTAAGTATCTACTATCGCCCATTGATGGTCAGGTTAGTAACTAAGAGTAATGTGGTTACGCGAAAAGTGGACTTGTGAGCTTCTATGTACTTCTGTCTGGTATTGGTTGAAATATTACATTACCTATTAACGTATTTTAAATAGAAAATAATTTGGATATATTTTTATAAAATTTACCGATAACTTACATTGTTATTTAATCTTTGCTTTGTTAGATTTCGACATGTAAACGTTTTACTACCGAATAGGTGAAATTTTTATGGTGGGGCCTATGAGTTATGTTTCTTAAAAAACGTTCTCAATTAAATAATTTTCTCTCGTTTCATTTTTTTCTGATGTGGACATCTTCAGGATGTACATCCTGGGTATTCGGAAGCGGTGAACTCCTCGTGGTTAGACCCGGGCAATGGTGTTTTACTTTCAATATAATGTTTATCATATTTTATATGCTAAACATTCTATTGCAAGTAAAATCTAGCCAAAGACCGCTTATAATAAAAATTATAATAGTAATTAGTTTCTTTTAAATCCCTAATTAATATCATATTCTTTAACTCTCCTTTCCTTGGTTCCATTTATCCATTTCATATACAGAAGCTAATTACGTTATAATTAATAGTTTCATAATTATTTATTATCTCGATATTTGTCTGTTTGTTGTGATAAGGTTTATAGTGCATATTGTCTTTATTCATTTAGTTATTTTTTAAATATTAACAAGATACGTGAACCTTAAATAGAAAAATAGAATAAATTTTTTATTTATTTAATAAGTTTTCATTTAATTGCGAGTAAAATTGTCGAAAACATTGTTTACACCTTTTTTTTTAAACGCGTCAGTACAATTCAAAATCGATTGTAACGAACAGGGTATTATTTTAACATTAGATTTACCAGAGCAGTCAAAATGATTGATCTTACAATTTCAATTGAATATATCTATAACATTTTCTTTCCGTATAATGATATTATAACTTTTTTATTTTATATATATTAGACTGTGCCAAATAAATCGACTATTTTTTTTTTTCGGTCCCATATCAAAATTTCGTTGAGAGTGACGAAAAAAAAATTGTGTCAAAATTTGAGCCCTCTATCTTCATTTTTCAGTTAGCGCTCGCTAAAATAAGAATTTTCGCCAAAAAAAGTTTTTTTTCACTTATTTTTTGGTTATAGACAATTCAATATACCAAATATTAAAAAACCCTTGGTATGGTTTTGTAGGAAATTAAATTCTCTACAAAGATGATTTTTTATCGAACTTAAAAAGTCAACAGCTTTTTTTTTATAGCTGATTAAATTACATTTCGTTCTATAATTTTCATTTTTAATTATTGATGAACACTTATTAAACTACTTCCTAACGAAAAGAACATACTAATGCAATTTTTCTAGGAATATTTATGATCTAAAAAAATAGTTTTTATGCCGTAATGAATGTAAATACTGTTGAGTAATTTATATTCTTTACTTTTAAAATAATGAATTACATGTCAATTCTATTTTTTTTTGTTTTTCACCTTATTGATTCACACAAAAAATTCGGTGAAATTTTTTTTTACAGTGAGAATTGCACAAACCTATGATTGTATAAAAAATCATTAGTATTTTAATAGAAATAGATAATTACTAAAAACGAAATATCTTAAAAAATTTTAATAAATTAAAAAATGATATGCTAATCTTTATTATTGTCTTTATTCATATGTTTTACTAGTTTTAAAGAGCTTACATTTTTTAAATAAACATTAATATAATTATGATAGACACACTTTTAATCTTGTTATATATAAATGAAACTAATAAGATCTTTACTTGAATTATTTTAAAATCAGTTATGAGATTCGAGTAAACATATTACTCACATAAATTTCGTTTGTTACAATTGGGATATTTTTTGCGATGCTCAGCAACAACTTGTAATAAAAACTGTTTTTGTTCTTTATCACAAGTGAGACTATCATTATATTTATCAATTAACGCTACAGCTCTTTCGGCAATATCATTTACAACTTTTATCGATCGAACAATTTTTAAAGAAGCCTGGTACTTATTCGTTGACGAATAAAAATGACAGAAAAATATATATTTTATTAATTTTAAAGCATGAATAATTTTCAAGTCAATGAGACTTATAAATAAAAAATTAATCTTTTTGTCTTCATTTTATTTGGTGATAAAATTATTTTTAACTTCTATAGTACCGTACTACAATCAATTAAAGCATAAAAACTATTTTTTTAGATCATAAATATTCCTAGAAAAATTGCATTAGTATGTTCTTTTCGTTAGGAAGTAGTTTAATAAGTGTTCATCAATAATTAAAAATGAAAATTATAGAACGAAATGTAATTTAATCAGCTATAAAAAAAAAATAGTCGATTTATTTGGCACAGTCTAATATATATATATATATATATATATATTATTGACGTTTTTTCATTATTATCCAAGAAATACAGATATTTATATTTTTAAAACTTAAATTAAAAAATAATTATGCGCTTACTTAATAACAAATAAAGAATATCTAAATATCACTCAATAACCAATCAAAAAACTAATATAATCAATTATAGACATGTGGGGGAATGATACCACAATTATATAAGCAAATAGAATAGCTTTTATTTCTTTCTTTTTCTTTTTCGTCATAAGTCGAGGTGATCGTTACTCGAGAACTGACTTTATTCGTAACAAATATATTTTTATGCTATTACTATTTTTTTACCTCACCAAACACTTTGTTTAAAGACCAGTCAGTTTGATTAGTTTTGATAGAAATATAGGTATATCAAAATAACTATTAAATCTAATATTGAAAATAACGGTTTGAACGATGCGTAGGACAATAATTGGTTTAAATTTGAAGAAAAATCTTTTCTATTTACACAATAATTATTTTGAGAAAAAATAAATTTTTTTCAATTAATAAAATAATTTTCTAAGACAATTGGTTTAAATTTGAAGACAAATCTTTTTCTTTTTTACACAATAATTATTTTGAGAAAAAATAATTTCATTTCAATACGATAAAATTGTTAATACGATTAAAATTTGAAATAACATACAATCTGCGATATATTTTTGTCCGGGAGTGTACGTACGCTTACGATTAGAACGAAAGTTATCGAGAGAGAGAGAGAGAGAGAGAGAGAGAGAGAGAGGTATATACGTTCGAATAGCGTATGTATGTTTGCTGCGCTTGCGTTTCTCGACATTTCTCTTCTCCCCCTCTCCCACTATTTCCACCCTATTCTCTATTTCATGAGGGAGTACCATCACGTCGGTTATGTATAAATGTACGTCCGTTAAAAGGAGAGATAGTTAACGACAAGTATGGGAAACGTTTGACAGGTCTGATAGGCAGTGATAATGCTCTTCCCAATTGATGTTAGTCTTAAGTGAATCAGTTTTGTTCATTGATCGTGCCGAGGCTTGGTATTATTTGATATTCTTGCGTCAGACAGATAGACAGACGGACAGACTGCGAGAGTCAGAAAGGAAAATCCGATGAATTGTTCTCTTTCTTCGACCAGTTAGAAAGGGTGGAAAGTTGAGTGGATGCGGTAAAAACGGGGGGAAGGGAGGAGGTTCGTCGAAATTTAATGCTGGAAAATGTAGCATTAACGTAAATAAAAAAAAAAGAAAAGAAGAAAGGAAGACGATTAAAAGGGTTACGTGATATTCGCGAATGATCTCGATTTGTTTCATTCGTTAAGGAGGGAGGTGGTGGTGGTGGTGGTTAATGGTCAGGATGTTGATCGAGGACGAAAGGAGGAGGAGGAGGAGGAGGAGGAGAAGAGAAGCTACGACGACGACGTTGACGACGACGACGACGACGACGGAAAGGACGTGTGCGTGTTTGAAACACACAGAGGGATGCGGCAACGCAATATCAACTTGTTTCGCGATTTTCGTGATCGCTTTGATGATGGTCAGCGAGCTTAGCGATGCGAAACAATTAGGTTTGTCAATTTTGCATTCACATGTTTCTTCTTATTCTTGTAGATTTTGTTGTTTGTTTGTTTGTTTGTTTGTTGATCTATAGTCTTGTATTCATTACTTTCCCAGACAAACTTATTTTACAAGAAGGATGCAGGTTGGAAGGTTTGCATCCACTTCTCATCGTTACTTACAAAAATATCACCATATCGGTAAATTATTTGATTGATTTATTTGAAATATTAATATTGATATTTGTTTATTAATATTAATATTTGTTGTCATTATTTTAAATACGAATATTAAAGGATTATTATTTTAACAGGTAGACAAAATTACGGTACCTCATAAAGAACGCGTTATGGTTAGGTGTCGTGAACTTGGAAAATACAAACTCATCGGTGATCCATCCTTACATTGTCGTAATGCAACGTGGAATGGGAAATTACCTTCTTGCGTGCCTACTACGGCTATTTCCAATTACACCGGTTAGATAATTCTAATATCTTTAGATTAAGATTGATAATAATGGGAAATATATTTTGTACATCGACTAATTCACAACTCCTCTTCTTACTCGAGGAGATTCAGAAGACGTTCCACCGACGATCGTCTTCGGATTGCCAGCAGGTTCAGCTGCTATCGAACCCACTGGTACGCTTGCGGTATTTCCTGGGAGCATCCTTCATTTGGAATGTCTTTTTGCTAGAAGATTAGGCAATCCAGAATGGACGTGGACGTCGACTTATCGTCAATATTTAACGGGTCAGAAATTTCTTATTCTTCTTATCTTATTAAACGTTTCGTACCTTAATCGGGACTTCTTCTTCGACAACTGAAATTTTATTACGATAATTTTTTCAAAAATTAACATTAAACATATTATAAAACATTAATATGTAGTTTTTCATAAAAAAAAAAAGTCGTAATAAAATTTCAGTTGCTGAAGAAGAAGTTCTAATGAAGGTACGAAACGTTCAATAAGATTGAAATTAAACGTTCCGTTACCCTTTCCAACTTCCCTAAGACACATTTATTAATCATTTAGGATGGGCAATCGCTGCTAAAGAAAGAGATTGGAAGTATCGATTGTCGATATATTACGCCAAAGTTCAGGATTCTGGAGTATACACGTGTTCAACCCCACGAGGCCTAGGAAATTCCATAAAAGTTCACGTAGTTGGTAAGATTAGAATTTTTAAATAATCATTGAATTATATAGTTTCAATCTAAACAAAAAACAATGAAATTTGAATCTATCTCATCTTTTAGACGTCCAATGTCCAGTAATAAATTTACCAGAGGGACCGTTGATCGGAAAAATCGAGGGTGCACGGATGGGTCACAGTGCTAATTTCGAATGTCCCCTTGGATATAGATTAGAAGGTGCTTCGATGATAACGTGTCAGTATAACGGTGAGCAATTGGTTCTAAAAATCTTTCCAAGCGAAATTTCGATGCGAACAATGGTACATGGCCGAGGAGTTTTAATGACCACGCGACAGGGCTGCAGTACTGTTAAATAACACGAGTTACCAGAAAAAAAAGATATTTTATATTAAAATATATTCACATATTCGGTACTTTGCGTTAACCTCTTCAAAACTCTTTCAACATTTTTCATTGAAATCGTGCAGGGATGCCACGTCGTGCAATGATCGGTGACTGACACTGAACATTCTGTTTGGGCCGCGTCAGTCACCGGTGACCGACCGGTAACCGAACTGTTATTTTCAATAGTAAGTAACACGCGTGGCCTGACGAATCATCGCGTGCTGGCACTCGATGTCTTAAAGTCACAGGTCATACACCATTATTTCATACATTTAAATGTAAAGGACTATAATCCTCCTGTCGAGCGGCCGAATGCGAATTGTATAAGGCGTCGAAATAATTCGATCGTAGGAGAGAGTTAAGCGAAGACTCCCGTCGTCGTGCGATATATTCCAGGAATGTGGTCAGGAGATATACCACGTTGCGAGGCAATAACCTGTCCGGCGATAGATCTACCCAGTGATACTTGGTTACAACTGCTAGAGCACAACAATAGTTTTGGCGGCAGAGCTGTATTCGCTTGTATGTGGGGTCATAAATTAATGGGATCTCAGAGCATCAAGTGCGAAGGGAATGGCATGTGGAACGGAACCACGCCAAATTGTTTCGGTAAATTTCACATTTGATTATTTACTTTTCAAATTATCATCCAAATGTGTACTACTTCCAAAATCTTTTTCTTCATTTTATTTTCTGGACAAGATAAAAACCAATTTAATTGATTTTATATTTATTCATTATGTTTCCAGAGATCACGTGTCCGTCGCCATCGTTACCGCGAAGTGGTCGAATTGTCGATCAGATCTTACAATCTAATCGTAGAAAACATCATCGTAATCGGATTTATAAGGTCGGAGCTCTCGTTAAATTTGCCTGTTTACCGGGTCATCAATTGATCGGGGAAGCGTCTGTAATTTGCACCGAAAATGGCACGTGGTCGCATCAATCACCAGTTTGTGAGTTTCGTTTAATCGTTTCATTCATTCATTGATAATAATATTTCTTATTTATTTTTAGCTAACACTCCTCGGTTAGAAATCTAGATTTCATTTTTATCTTTATCTTCGGCCAACAACGACACATATGTTCGATACGATTCTCTTCTTCACTTTGATACTTACAATTTAATTTACCTATAAATCCTTCAAATTTTTGGGATTGGTTTAAAGAAAATACCATTGTTTAGGATATTTTTTTATTTTTCGACGAATATTACTGCGTTTTCAAGTTTGCTGATCATTTTTCTTTCTTTTTTTTTCTATTGGTGATTTAAATTTGACTACTACAGAATGTTTATTAATTTAAAAAAAGAACAAATAAAAAAGAGAAGCAATAGTTAAAAAAAATTTTCAGGTAAAGTAAGATGTCCATATCCTGGTGACCCTCCACATGGGCGAATTTCACCGTTGAAATTCTGGTATACACCTGGCGATAATATACAAGTCAGTATATCCAAAATGACATATTTTCTTCTAGCGTTTATCTTTTATTATCAAATTCTGAATAATCAGGTAGATAAATACCGAAAGATTAGGTACATGTAAAAAATTGAATATACAGGTGACATGCTCTCCTGGTTATGTCACACCTTTGGAACCTGTCAGAAAGCCAACGTGTCGAGAGAATGGAATATGGAGTGCACCACCACCACCATGCCGTTCTTACAAAGATGTTTGATCGATTTCCACGACGTTGAAGACAAAAGAAAAGGGAAATAAAATACAAACAAAAAAAAAAGAAAGAAAAGTCGACCTGATTTTCGTACGAAAGTAATCGCTTATCCGCACCGATCGTAACTCTTTAAAATTCATTCTAATGGATGAAAAAAAAACATTTAGAATGCGTCGAGTAATAATACGACGCGTTTAATAAATATAAAATAAGATCTACAACGAAGAGAGTACACTTTCTTTTTATCAATATTATACGATTTATTAGAAATCATTTTTCTTTTCTTCATCTTTTTTTCGATTCATTAGTTTTCCCAGGTAGAATATTTTTTTTTTTACGAGGGATATTAAATTAAATTAGAGGAACATATAATTATATTTGTCGATCGCACAAATGCAAACGAAATATCGTCATTAAATACCCTCGATAATAATATTTAACTAATCTGACACTTTTCTTTTTTTTTTATATGTATATGCAATAAAGTGTCTGTTATTCTTTAAAAATTGTCTACGAAATTTTGTCGTATATCTAAGAGCCTTTATATTCTCCTATCTTTCGTCGTCCTTTATATTTCAAATTATTATTTTCAGTTACATGTAAATGTATTTTACGTTACATACATATTTTTTATCATTATATTATTATATATTATTTTATTTTATTTTATTATTATATTAAATTATATATATTATTAAATTATTATTATTATATCAATTATATTATATTATTAATTATATTATTATGTAGATATTTTTCTTACCATAAATTAGATAGAAGCGTGCGCATAACAAAGATTAACGCATTGATTGTTACCTTGGTACCGTTATTATTATCACATCGATCACTATCATCCAAAGACAAACCTAATTTTTATCCTTTCGTATATTCTTCTATTTCTCTTTGTTCTCTTTTACTGTGTGTGTGTGTGTGTGTGTGTGGTTTTTTTTTGTTTTCTTTATAAATAGCAATTTGTAAATAGAAGAAATTTTAGTAGAAATAAAAAATGGCAGTTGTTAAAGCAACAACTTGTAAAGAAGCGATAAAACGTTGGGAGGAAGAAAACAAACAAGATCCTACAACTGCGAAAGAACTTAATCTTAGTTTTCAATGGCTTCCTATAGAAAAAATGGACAACTCTTTGGCTAGTTTAACAGGATGTGAAAAATTATCTTTATCTACGAATATGATTGAAAAGATTACCGGTGAGGATTTACGAAAATAGACATTTTTTTGAGGAATCGTATATACGTTTAGTTTAATGAACAATTACTCGATGAAATATTCATTCAAATATATCCTATAGCTATAGGTGATTGTTAGATTCTTATTTAAATATTTTCTATAACTTTAGTTAGAATTAAAATATGGATTTCTATTTTTAAAAAATTGTTATTACTTCGTGTCTTGACAAAACAGGAATTAGGGCTCTAAAAGATAGCTGCAATATATTTGTTGTTAAAATAATTTAATTAGTGATATTCGATCGTATCGATTAAAATAATAAAAAAAAAAGAATTAATAGAAAAATAATAAATAGAAAAGATAAAAAATAAATCATGTATGTTTCGTAGGAATTGGAACATTAAAAAATTTAAAAATCTTATCATTGGGCCGTAACGTTGTTAAAAGTTTTTCCGGTCTCGAACAACTTGGCGATAGTTTGGAGGAATTATGGATTTCTTACAATTATATCGAAAAAATGAAAGGAATCGGTGCAATGAAGAATCTTCGAACATTGCATATGTCTAACAATTTGGTAAGAGATTGGACCGAATTTGGCAGACTTCAAGAAATAACGAATATTAGAGATTTATCTTTCGTTGGAAATCCGCTTTACGATAGTTTCGAGGTATCACCAATTATAACGAACAAGAACATTGTCATTTGATTATTCAAAATATATATTATCGCGCACAATTATTTTCTATCATTTATTGTAGGTGGATCAATGGAGGCTGGAAGTTGCACGACGTTTGCCATATTTAGAAAAATTAGATGGCGAACCTATTATTAGAACCGAGGACAATACGTTTGTCAATCAATCAATGTTAATTAGGAACGAGGGTTCTCCGCAAAATTCCAAAATTTCTGAAGATACGCCATAATTTTCCCATTAATTGAGATCATTTATATCACTTTTTTTCTTTTCTTTTTTTCTTTTTTCATGAATAAGCAATAATTTTTATACATATATATCATTTATTTGTTCTCACGATACAAGATAGATTGTACATACGTTTTTGGTGGTCTGAAAAAAGCAAAATATACTAAGAAGTTCGATTTGATTCGATGCACGAAGTTTATATCATGGTTAAAACATACGGTGGTGGTATAGGTATACCTATTATTTAATTAAACTTTGCTTTTTGATATTATAAGGCGCGTCAGTTGTGTTAAGTGTTGTTTTACATAACATCCTGATCATTCGTATCTGTACAAGATACACGGGAAAGGCGCAAAGTTATATATATATACGTGCATTAGAAAAAAATTGACGTGTATTATGCGCTTGAGATTAGTTCTTTTCGCATTCAATTTTTTTATTCTTATCATATACTTCTCCTTCTTTTTTCTCTCTTTTTTTATTTTATTTTTTTTTTTTCCCCCGACTTCCATAAAACCATACATCACAAATGTATTTTAAATTTGTTTATCCCAATCATCACGCAAAAATAAGAAGGTACATACCTACTTCTCGACATTAAACGTTTCTTTTTTTTTTGTTTCTTTTTTTTTTTCATAAAATCGCATAAGAAAGATAGAAAGAGAGAAATATAGAGATAGTAGGAAAAATATAGATTGTTCGAGCAAATAAAATTAGGCGTAAACACACCCTTTGTTTGTATTAAACTTACGATTCCAAGGTTTTTTTTTTCTTTTTTTTTTTTTTCACATTTATCATTTAAATCGCATGATTTTTCGATAGATTTTGTTGTCGTTCAGAAAGAGTCGTGTGCTAAGACGTGTTGTCGTGTTCTTTCAATGTGTTACCGATTTCATCGGTATATAATAATAATAATAATAATAATAATAATTAAATTTCCTCCAAATTTCCTGAGATACCTATTTTAATAGTTTAATTTATGGACAAGATAAAAAATCAATTAAATAATAATAATCTTTCGAGACATCGTTTTAATTAACATGCCACAATTTGTTTACTTCGTAATCGGTTATCATTGTCGTGAATTTTTGACTGGCGTGTAGAGAATGATAGAATAAGTTTAGATATATTGACCAACGACGAGTAAGAAAAATATTCTTGTATATCGATCATTCATTTTTTCATTTCTTTACTTCTTTAGTATTATATATTCTCGAAACGAATCCAAAATAAGTATAGTATAACATATAAAGTAACGTTTCGAGAATATGATCGATCATTTAGTTGCGATCAGAAAGAAAAAACATAGGTACATATATACATTGTACATGTTACATTACGACAAAACCAGACCAGACGAGACGAGACGAGACGAGACTTTTCATTTCATTTCATTCATTTCATTTCATTTCATTTCATTTCATTTCATTTCAATTCAGTTCATTTCTTTCCTTTTATGCCCTTTTTTTTCTTTTGTTGGTTAATTAACATCCTTCTAAATTCAACAAATCGTACGTACCGAGTTGGACGATAATTTTTTTTTTTTTTTTTATGAACATTTACCGTTAACTACATCACACAGACATATTTTTTTTTGGTTATTTTTTTTTACTCTACTTTTCCTCGTTTCGATCTTTTCTTTATTATTTTTATTTTCTTTTTATTTTTTTGCTTTTTTTTAGTAAATTTGTTGTTCGTCCTCCAAACAGAAAAAAATAAATTTTTGTTGATTTTCTCGTTGCTATATTTTTCTTTTTCCCTCCCCATCGGTTTCTTATCAAACATTGATTTTAATTCGAACACGTGATTATTTTACACAGGACATTGGGATTAATTGGCGTTAAATATCCAGAGAAAAGATATTAACGAGCTAAATTCTTTTCATTCATCATTCGTTCGTTCATTCGTTCATTCATAACCGTTGATATTATCTTCGACCTCATATCTTAACCTGTGCATTTAGTAGATTTTTATTCATTAGAGTGATGCCAACATTTTTATGATGTGGCGAATCGTTGTTTTTGTTTCTTTACGAAGTCGAGGGCTAGCTTATCACCGGCTCTCGTTTCCAAAATTTGAAGAATTGGATGGTCTGAAATAGAAATCGAGAAAAAAATATATATTATATATAATCGATAAATATTACTACAAATTAACAATGCATTAAAAATTAAATAAAAAATCTAGATAATATATTTTGGTATTTAACCACAAAGTTTTACATTATAAAGGATTATATTTTATATATTTATACTAATTTTGTTTTATATTTATATAGGATTACATTGTATTAATATACAGTAATTTATACAAATATGACATGCACCTAATATTTGATTAATATTTTTTCTATTAATAAATGACATGAAAATCATTTGAAATGAAATTTTGGAAAATTTACTCTAAACGTATACTACTTACTTCGATTTTTTTGGTGCATTAATGGTAACTCAGTATGTTTGAGGCCATGAAAATTATCTATACTGGTATTAGTGTCAGCTACACCGGGTATCGTGCTTAATCCCAAAAATGCTTCACCAGCAAAATCGTTAGCTGTGAGTACATCGTGATCCATTACGGTGAATAATACTATAGCATCAGGACTTTGACACTGTTCCACGCTTACCGAACTTTATTTTAAACAAACAATTCAATAGTATTATTCGATAAAATCAAACCCATCGAAAAGAAAATAAAAAACTAAATATAATCTATATAAACTAAAACTACAAATTCGTAAACTTACAATTCGAAGCACTCGTCGAACATCGGATTCAAAGTTCTTTTCTTAACGTTAGTTTGTTGTTCAGCACAATGCTCGAAAACTTTTCGTGGTAATAATTCGATTATCACAAATGGATCGCTAAAACCATTTGGATCTAACGGTATTACGTCTCTAGCATTAATCACTTCCACGCAAAGCGAATCGTGATTTAAATATGCTCTTACTGTCAAAACACCATACTCGGATGTCATGGTATTCATTTGGTCCTATACAAAAATTGTGAATAAAACAAATTCAAATATTTAAGGATAATTCGTTGAACAATTATTTTCTTCTTTCTGACATGAATTATTATTATTACCTGCAATCGTTGATAATAATAACGATTTATAAGATAATTCGTATCCATTGTATGATACTTCAATCGTTCATCCACATTTGAATAATTTCGACTATTAAGTATCCCTAAAGGTAGACCCTTTTCATCCGCATGAAAGAATTTGGTCAATAAAAGAAGCGCTTCGTGCAATCTTTCGTAAAATACGGATGGTTTGTCCTAAAATAAAATCAATGTTTAATATTATCATTATTAATTACGATCGATATTTTGAATTATCTTTTATACAACGTACTCCTGCATTTCCATCCATTTGGTTGCTCAATTCACTTAATACTACTTCCCAAACGTCCTGTAAGACACGCGTAAAATTGACTGCTAAAAGGGCTGAATTAAGTGCAACCAAATGCACATCTAAATATTCCAATAACGGATTGATTGCTTCGGATGTCGGTAAACTGTCCGGTGACCAGGCAAGATGAAACATTGATTTCTTCAAAGACGGTCTCATCTGAACGCAACGACAACGATTTTATACAAATTTGTGTGTGTGTGTGTGTGAGTCTGATATCGAGCATTTTTTTTATATATTTATTATAATAAATTAATAATAAATTAATAATAAATTAATAATAAATAAAAATAATAAATAATAATAATAGAATAACTATTCTATTATTATACAGGGTCTTTCACCTAACTTGAACACCTTTTACCTTCATGCCGATTCTCGAAACAATTTGATTAATGTAAAGTAACATTTGTCCGGGTGTTTGTTCCAATGGTAAAGTCAATGCATTTCTCCATTGCACTCGAACAGAATCTCCAGCTTGATTTTCCAATTCCGTTAGAATTTCCTCAACCTGAAGTTCTTCTCCCAGATCTAATAACCATCTTCTTACATATTCTAAACCATTTAAAGCTACGCACATCTAAACAAACAAACAAAAAACACATTTATAATATATTAGTAAAATGATAATTGAAAGTTTATCGTTTAATGTCAATTTATGTATGATTGTAGAAAATGTATACAGTGACAATCAGATTTTATGTCTACGTGTAAAAATAATTAATATGGGGAAAAAGAAAAAGTGATAAAAAAAAATAAAAAAAAAAGATTTTTCAAATATTTTCTAAATTATATCGAAAATAAATTATCATTACAATAAATTTATACTCGATTAAATATTTGTTGACGATATTATGCGAATAATATATAACATACTCACAAATTTTATTAAAAATTACTATGATTCGTTTAAATAATATAAAAATGTTCTACTCGTTCAAAATATTTTCTTTCAATGAAACAATTTGTTTCTGATCGATTACCTCATCCGTAGTTTTGTATGGTGTCTGGTCGTCGTAATATCCACTTTCCGTTAATTTTTGATGGATTATTTCGGCATAGTAATTGGCAGGAGTACAGATAGCCTATATAAGAGAAACAAAACTTATACATGATTACATTTAAAACATTGTTTTGAATGAAAATAAATCGAATAATTTCATTAAATCACTTACATCAATAACCTTTGAAACGAAACTGTACGATCCAACGAGATCTGGCCATTCTAATTTTTTCCAAAATTCTTTGATCTATAAATATTTAAAAACAAATTATTTAAAAATATGCTCATTATCGTATTAAATTAAAATACAAATTATTGAAGTAAATTACCTGATAAAAGCACGCAGTTGCATCGATTGCAGATGTACAATGTTTGACTATAAAATCACCGGTACATATTCGATCCAATTCCGTAGCTCTTCGAATTCTTTGAACTGCTTTCAATTTTGCCAAATCCAACCATTTGTCAACAGCTGGTCTAAATAACTCGTAATATTTGCAAATTATCAGAGATTTCTGATCGGATAATGGTAACTTTTCCTTCATACTGAAAATACAAAACAAAAATTAATAAGTATTTTATAAATTATTATTATTATTATTATTATTATTACATTGTGCGAATCATTAATGAATATACCTGACAAAATTTTGCAATGCCAGATAAAACTCAAATATCGGTGTCCCAATTTCTGCGCCAGGTGGTAAAACGTAATCAACATCGCTGTTTTGTCCATGAATTTGAAGACAAGCTGTGGTGACTCTTGCACCGAGTTCATTTTGAATCTGTCGAATTATTTAACGATTAATATTTTAATCCATAACGATCGGTAATTTTGTTTCTTTTCGATTATCTCGACGTGTAAACAAATATTTCGTATCTGTCGCTAGCTACATGAAATAATAAAATAAATCCTAAGAAAATTGATTGATATTTAATTTAAAGAATAATTCTATTTAAAAAATAATAATTCTCAAATTTGTGGTTTATTAACAATTATTAATAATTATTCATTTAAACGAAACAATAATAATTAGTTAATAAATATAGATATTATAATAATAATCTAATGAACAATATTAGAAATATCGATTATCGATTGAAAATATTTGTTTTATTGTAAAAAATGTAATATCACAATATCGTGTTTCGTGGTAGAAAATTAGATTAATAATTGAAATAGGTAGGTAATGCAATTTTCAATAAATTCATGCATTCGCTACTAGCATGCATATCTAAATGACATACGTGCAGCACATACTGCAGTGCCAGTGTTACCTAACATTTATCGAGGAAATAAGTGAATTTCCGCTGAAAAGAAAAGAATCTTTAAAAAGGTTTAAGCACTATTCTCGTGTCGATATGTAATTTGTACATTAGTCTCTTGATGTCTTGTAAATGAAGACTTTGCATTAATAAACTACAATGGTAATGTAATAATATTACGTTACAAAGAAATAATGCTATAGTAAAAGATAAAGTGGTTTTACTAATGTCAAAAATATCATTATTATATTTTTTCTTCTTCTTTGTCTTCTATAAAATTCTATTTCTTTGAAATTGCATGACCACAGTTATACAGAAGATGGATGTCACAGGGTCGACAGGTAATTTATAATACTTTGACATCTATAGGAAAATATTGAAGAATATGGAAGAAAGAAAGACAAGGAGAGAGATTAACATTTTGTTAATCGACGTTAGAAAAGTACCTCGGAAGTGTTCTCCATGTGTTTCGTCACGTGTTCCGCCAGCTATGAAAAAACATTATGTGTACAGTCAAATAATTATGAACCGATGGACAAATAAACTCTTGTGAATCCTTTCATTTTCTTGTACACGTCAACGGTACATAATCATTTTCTTAAATATCGCAAGCTTTTTATATCTTGTATAGTAAATATATGTATGTGTATATATGTGTATGTGGCACGCATATGTGTACATTATTCAATTTTTGTAAGTATGTAATATAAACATCGATCGAATCTATTAAAGTAACGTCACAATATCGTGCTTTTCTTAAATTATTGACGTAATAATTAAAATATAAAATTATTTTATATATATATATATATATATATATATAAGAAGAGAGAGCATATAAAAATACGATCGATGTCTGCGATCAAAGCGTCAAAGCCAAACATAGCACATCGAGCTCGACGAGGTTCAAAAAAATGATAATTTTATAAATAACATCGTGTGTTTTATGTGGTCACGTTTATAATTTTTTGTTTTTCGCTGTGACGTAATATACCTAATAATCTCAAATAATTGTCATCATTGATATTAATTACTTTCGTATTCTAAATGCTTACCAATTTTTCCAACTGCTTGTATACTATCGAAAAATATGGTACACCGTTTGTACTGAAAGCAAAATATTTCAAATATATATATATATAACGAGTTAATCAAAATGTAAAATACACTTTCTGGTTCGATAAATAACGTAAAATATTATACAGGTATCTAGCTTACCTTTCAAAGAGGACATTATAATACATACGACCCTGTTCCAAGTCGACCAATAGTGCCGTGACTAAATTTGTAAAATCTTGCAAGACACGATCCGCATCTTGATCAGGTTCTTGATCGTGATACATTGTTTGATGTCTTACGTTCTCATACCTAGAGATTACAAAATGTGAATAATTTGAAGAGTAATATTTTATAAAGAAAAAAAAAAAACATAATATTAGGTTGATGCATATGAAATGTCGGATTTTCCTTAAATGTGAACGTTTTCTCTCTCTCTCTCTCTCTCTCTCTCCTCCCTGTTTTCCTTATTCTTTTATTTTTTATGATATGAATTCAACCGATATTCGTGTAATTTTGTAATAATGCTGCTAAATCTGCACGCAATATAAATCAGGCGTTTGGGAAGAATACTGGTAACGATCGAAAAGTGCATCGTTGCTTTGAAAAACTTCAAGACAATCTGAAAAAGTCCATATCAGAGTTTATTGATTCTAAAGATCGGAATTTCTAAAAGACCGACATCTGTGCATTATAATCTCGTTGAGAAAAATATATTTAAGCGAACGGAGCAATATTTTGATTAAATAAACAGCTTTTGAGAAAAAGAGATATGCAGTTTCAAATATTCACTTTAAAAATCCGACATTTCATACGCACCAACCTAATATTTTTCTTATATCGATTGAAATGTACCACTCGAAAGTTCCCTTTTTAAGGGCTGTTACAATTTCTACCCTTATTTCCTTGTTAAATGGACAACACAACGAAAAAGCGTTCATGTTTGATAAAAGACCCAAACATCTGTAAAATAAAGTTGAATAAATGTATTGATCAATTCAAATCCAATTGTAAAAGAGAAGGAAAGATTTTTCTTCATCGGTTGGTATACTCAAATAAATTATTCAAAATTCACCTGAGTAAATTTTCGAGTTTGGATATCGATGATCGATGCAATGGTGGATATAACGTACGATGTTGTTGAATTTTTTTCAATGATACTTCTAAAAAATCATTGAAAGAATCCGCCAGAGATTGTTCCTCGTCTCGCGACGACGACTCCGTTTTTTTCAAATGCCATAAGCTATCCATTTCCTGAAAAATAATGTTAGTTAACAAAATACTACCATCAATTAATTCATTGATCCTTTCGATCGATCCATTTCGTCCATTAAATTTTGTCTAAGCTCACTTTAATTGTTTAACTTTATTTATTATTCTCTAAATATATTTATTATAGTCTTTTTATTTATACTTATCTTTATTATTATGTATCTTTTTTATATTTTAATTATCAGTATTATATTTATATTATCTTTATATTATCTTTTTATCTTTCTATATTTATTCTGGTTACGTAACAATGGGTAATCCCCGTAAATGTTTCAATAAACATAATAAACAAAATCAAATTATCCAAGCTTAACATTTATCATTAACAATATTATTATAATCAACGGATTTAAAATGTTAACCTGAAGAAGGCGATGCAAAACTTTCATATCGACACCTGGATGTTTCGAACTGGCGATCCATTTGATCATTGTTTGTTGTAATTCCGTGACGTCACCTTGCACAGCGTGTTGATGAAGAATTGTCAGTGCAGTTAATGGTAATTCACCTGTGAAGTTTTCCTACAAAAAAAAAAAAAAAATCGTGTAAACGATTGACGCAAATTGTTTGAAATGTTTGTAAAAAATTCATCGAATACCCCTTGCTTGTTCATTTCGTGATCAAGGAATACGGTATAAAGTCTTTCCTGTTGTCTAAGTTCAGCCCAATTATCTTCTTCGGATGTTCCTCTGTCTTCCCGTGTGGATAACCACAATTTTAATTTGATTCTACCTTGTATGTTACTCCTTTGCGTTCTTGCCTCGAGTCTATACCAATTTTCCAATCCTGTGCTTGGAATATCCTAAAATATTTCACGAAAAATCAGATAAATTCAACATATTTGTCCTTGCCATTCGATTTCGTTTGACGAATATGGGGTTCTACCTGAAGTGGAATATTCACGCAACCTAAGAAGTCATCTTGACTACCGGAACGTGCGCTTTGCGCTATTTGTTTAAAAAATCTTCCAAGACCTTTAACACCTCGTACCTCGTTTAATTTACTTACGGCGTCGAATACCGAAGATTCGTCGTCGTGGTCCCTAAAAATTCAATTAATCATTTTTTCATAATTTTTTTTATTTTTAACTAATTGGTAACTGTTTTTTTTTAGTAGGTGAAACCTACTTACGAAGACATACCATATATCGAGATGCAAGATATCCGTGCTGATATCATCGATGTCACTGAAATCAAATTTTATATCGCAAATCATTTCAGAAATTCATCTGTTTAATTGACAATTTTTCATTTTTCATTTTAATACACAATTATTCATTTTATTTAGATTTTTCATTATACGCGTAACATTGTGAAAAATATTATTTCAAATTATTGAAAATAATTCATCAATAAATAAAAGAAAAGAAAAAAATGAGTCTGAATACTTTAGCGACAAACCGTACACAAATTCGAATTCAAATGAAAATAAATAAAAATACAAAATGTAAAAATGATAAAAAATTTACAAGCGAAATTTTTCTCTCCATTGCGGACTCAATGTGTGCGGTTTCACTGTGGTAGCGCGAATAAATTTGGCAGGAACCGCTCCGCTAAAGGATTCTCGATGTTCTCGTCTGGTGGTATGCTCTTTGCGTTTGAATGATAATCTGAAACTGACAATTCGATAAACATTCCGTCAATTTCATCGGAAAATACTTTCTTTTTTCTTTTTTTTATCTTTTTTTCTAACAACATATTGAAATAAATAAATGATTATTTTTCTCACAAAATGTTTAATCGTTGTTTCACCATAATTCCAATTTCGGCAGGTATTATTAAATTATAAGATAGAAAAAAAAATATACAAGGTGTACACAAAAATGTAGAAACGAAATTATAAACGTTGCTAATGTTCTATCTCAAACACTCTATGTCCACTAAAGGCGGTATTAATTGTGCTACTCTTTCTCTCTCTCTCTTTCTAATACCAGATGGCGTAGCTAAACAATAATAAGAGAAAGAGAGAGAGAGAGAGAGAGAGTGAAAAGAAGGGTGAATCATAGTACTACATGTGTGTTAGTGCTTTCGTTTGCTATATACTTCAAGTTACTAACATGTAAAGTAAGAACAGAAGTTGTTACATCCGGTGAACCTTTTGTTATCACACGTTGCATTGTCTCTTCGTCAAGAGAGTTTGTTCGAGATAAATATTCGCGCTTTGTACTAAGTTCGATGATGTTACACGAAGCCGTCTTTCGTGGATTAGATATTTTAACATGAATAGTCCTAGAAATATCCTATTAACGGTCCCCCAGTTTTCTCCGTTGCATTATATGTGCTGGTAATTATGACAGCCGAACGAACGCGATAAGTCAAAAATGGAAATTAAATTAATAATATCTTCTTTATTTTTAATATATTATTTTTTTTTTTTTTTATCTAATCCAATGTTATAATTATCGTCACATATGTATGAGCTTACGTATGTAATAAGTAATCGCATGGATAAAAATTCGATTAGAAAAATATTATGCTTGCTAATATGATTAGTTTTTTTTATTTATCGATTCTATAGAACAGCAGTCAAACAATGTGGTAAAATATTGATCTTTGTATATTTATTTTTTTGTAATTCATTTTTATTTGATTTATTTCGTCTCTCGGTTTACATCGATCTTACCTATGATGTTTTCGTAGCTTTTCGTGATGAGAGTTATCGTTCTCACCTCCATCGGATAAAGCACGAGCCGCTTGTCTCGGTGAAGCTGGAGGCGTGTGAGGAGAATGAGCCGACAAATTTGTTTGCGGGCTCAGTGGTGCGCTCGTATTGCCTGGTTGTATGCCCAACATACAGTATGGATCACTGAAACCTATCGTATCGAACCAGTAGTAGTAGCCATACCCTTGTTTTCTTTTTCTACGAATATTCATTATTAAATTTAACGAATTAATTAATTTACCGTTTGCGTCTTTAGCTTCTAATCCTTCAGCTTCGATAACTACTACACTTAGAACCACGATAGGGGGCTATAATTTGTACGAGAAATATTATTAATATATCTTATTATCTTGTTCATTTATAAACTTTAGCAACATTTTTTTTTGTAGATAATACGACCCATTTTGTCGTACGATAATATTATATCGTAGAATTCGTGAAAAGATTGGATGGGCCTGGGTAGCTCAATGGATAGCTCAATGGATAAAAAACAGTCGCCCGGAAAGCGAAAGATCCGTGGGTTCGAATCCCCCGGTCCAGTCGGTCCAACGGCCCAATTTTTCACGAATCCTACAATACTTTCATTGTTTCCGATTGATTATTTTCATTTCCGAATAAAAATATAAAATATAAGTTATGCAAGCACACAAAAGGGTTGAAAGGAAACTAAAGAAAAATGAAATAGAGCAGCAACCTTCTCTTTCGAAGCAATATCGAGGTATCGTCGATGTTGATCCTGCGGTATACCAAACGCTTCCTGCGCGTAACCATAAAGGTCTTCTTTATAGTGAGCGTACTGACCCGTACTTGCTCCAACAGTGTTCGCGATCGTATACAGAACTTCGACGTATAATTTTTCGATCTGAACAAAAGAAACATATACGTAGGTATATCACATTTCTAAAATTGAACTTTGAAAAAAGAAAAATAGAGAGAGAGAGAGAAATGTTTTTTTTTTCTTTTTTGCGCTAAGACCTCTTCTTTGTTGATTCGACGAGAATGATAAGAATTTATATTGACATCCCCGGAAGACGGTGGTGCATCCTTGGCACGAGCTTCGACTTCTTGAAGTGCCACCAGTCTACGATTTTCTTGTTTCCACGATAAAGCAGTGAAACTCTCGAAAAACGAGCCATCCGTTTCTTGAACACTGGAAACAAAAAATCACTCGAGTTGTATATGAATTTATATTCATTGAAAATTTGAAATTTTATGTAAATTAAAGAGAATAATTAAAATATGAGATTAAAATTTGATCCGTCGTTACCTTTTTTTGTCTACAACGATACTCGTAATTATCCATTTTTATTTCTTTCCGTATTTCGAAAGCCAATATTGTATTAGTAGTGCCGTTATATCAAATTTAATCTACAAATTTCAATTTCATACTTTAACTATTCGCTTCTTGTAACTTCACATAATATCTAATGTTAACACATGTAATATAATTATTTTTTAATTTTTTAAAACAAAAATAAATCCACACTCGACATTATATTTCCATAACGGGAATGTCTCGCGCACCTTGCGTCAAACGTACGCCCTAATGCACTAATTTATTCCAAGCACCGATACCGCCGCAATATATACATCGTACTACAGTCTTGTTATTAATAGACAACACTCTCTCCCTTTTGTATATATATTTTGTATATATATAACGCATTATAAGACCATGGACTGTATTTGTTCTTTTAAAAGCAAAATACCCACGTGATACTTCGTGCATTAAATTTGTCGAGGATTAAGAGACTCCTCCTATAGTTATACTAAAATAGGAAAATATAAGACGTCATTATTTTTCCAATTATTTTCCTTCCTCGACGACTGAATTTTTTTATTCGCGTAATCATAAACACGAAAAACGTTTGCTCTCTTCTAACGAGAACTTTAGCGCGGTTTTTTTTTTTTAACACGTTACATAGAACACTTTCCGCGTGGGGTGTGTATACGTCCCACGATTATACTATTGCATTGTTTTTTTTTCAGACGTATGCTTTCTAACGATTAAAATAATCCAAAGATCATCATAATTATCAAAGAATGTATGAAACAATAACAATGCGATTAATTTATTTTTCTAGGAATTAGTTTAACAGACGGTTTACCGAATATTATTCTTCATTTTACGATGAAAACACTGAAATGTTCAGATCGGAAATATGATTAATTATAAACGAGCGATATCATTTTTTTAAATTTACAAATTGATTTATCTCGCGAACATATAAATTTTTCATTCAACAATTGAAAATAATCATTTTTGTCATCGATGTTTATATTATTGAAAATTTAATTTAATTCATTTTAATAGTAGGCTCGATGTTACGTAATATTGTATCAATCATTCTTAATCTATATCAAATAATTTGAAAATAAAATAATCTAAAGCTAAGCTCTTTAAGAATATATAAAATCTTCGAAATCGCAATTCGTATCACAATTTTTATGTGATTTTCGATGAATGGGCATTAAATAAAAAAAAAAAAAAGAAGGAAAAAAGAAAGAAAGAAAGTAATAAAGAAAGAAAGAAAGAAAGAAAGAAGGAAAAAAATAGATAAGAATCTCTTGGAAAGAATAGTCCGATCGTGCATTTATTTCCGTCATGTTCATAGATACAGTACTATTCCCCTAAGTAAATAAGAAGAATATCGATACGACCTCGACATTCTTTTGGTATTTTAAATCCGAATCGATTTTTCATTTCGATTGTAATATATATATATAAGTTAGCAACGTAGTCAGACTTTTGTCTCTCTGTCGCATTACTCGCTTTTGATATAAACGTATATTCATCGGTTAGACGACTGACTAGACTTCTAATAATCTTGTCCCTTCCTTTTTAATATTTTTCTTCGATCCTCTCGATAATATCTATTTTCAATGCACTCGCAAATATGATTTTCCTCTTTCAAATTCTTCTTCAAAATATCGTTCGATACAATACTGGAGAATATTGAAATGAACAGAATTACGAATTCGATTTTAATTTTGCTAATAGAAAAGGAAAAATAAACGAACGTGCATATCCGCTTCATCGTATTTTACTAATAAATAAATAAACAAAATATATATTTGAGTCGTGCGTCGTCTACAGGTCAAAGCAATTAAATACGCTTTTATACAACTTCTCGTTCCTTTTTTTATCTTTTTTTTTTGTTGTACATTTTAATTCCAATTTTATTACGAAAGCTTTTAATTGATATACGTATAACTTTTGGATTTAAAATAAATTGCTATATAATAATTTGACGTAAATCATTTATCAAATAACAAGGAATTTTAACGAAATTATTGTTGAACGATTTTATTTCTACTTATTTATTTTGTTTTGTTTTGTTTTTTTTCTGTTTATCAATCGCGATTTGACTATAATGAGATGTTTAGTTTTAAATGGAAATAAATCTAGCAACGTAAATAAGATAATTTTTCTCGTGTGCCATTATCCGTTAACAGAGATCTTTCTTGGAGATATTTTTTTACCAATTTATTACTAATAAAATAGTGATTAGAAATCGGAGAACGAAATAGATATTGAGTTGGATCGATAATTGTACGTAACTCGATTTCTTATGAGTGCAGTCGGTGTCGTATTACACGGAATCTGGTATATTTTCTCAGTTCATTCATGCCAGACGCGTCACGATGCCAGTTAAATTCATTATCCTAGACATTTGTTCATTTCCTATCCAGACAAATCTTACCGGATCGTCGCCTCAATGTCTATTGGATTACATTCTACCGAATTAAACTTCTTTCCTGATTACCCACTAACGTCTCTACGTATGTACAAAGAATTGATTAGTTTCTTTTTCATTTTATTCGCATTACTCGCATATTTGAAATAACGTTGAAATCATTCGTATAACGAAAAATATAAAAGTTGGCAAACACTTTGAAAGGATTCAAATGACGTCCAATCAGTTTTTCTTGTATGCGAGGAAATTTAACAATTTTCAAGATCAACATTTTGTTTCTTTTAATGGAATATAGAAATATTTTCTTTTTTTCTTATATTATAGATAAGAAGATCATTCGATCATTCATTATAGGCTTTGTGCTTGATTTCTAAGAAGCTTTTTAATAACAAATAAAAAAAAAAACTTTGCGATATTCCAAATGAAAATATTCGAATTTGAGGGGAATGGTGGCAGAGCTTACCCGGAAGTTGCTTGTATGTCGAATTCTGGCCAGGATGGTCTACGACGACAAAACATGAGTGGCGGCCGATCCGAACTCATCCCAGCGGTACTTCGACGAAAGGAACCGACTCTTCGGGGTGAAGGGGAATTTCCAGAACTCTGACCGCAAGCAGAACCACAGACCACCAAACCATCATTCGCAGCGGCTGCTGCTGCGGCAACAGGATGAACGCTCAATCCTGACGGAACCGAGCAGTCGAGAGTACGTCTTCTTGAAAGCGAACGAACTTGCGAGGATGAAGAAAGTATCGTTCCTGGCGGTGGAACAACCTAAAATATTAACAAATTTCAATATGTCGTAAGGAACATCAATATTTTTCATTATTATATATATTTTTCATTGATAACGCAACTCCTTAATCGTTAACCGTAAAGATTGTTCAAATCTTGATCTAAATTCTCAAATCTGAAATTATACGTAAAAATTGTTAATCGCGCATTAATCGCGAATGGAAATGTCAGGTAAATGTAGGTTTTACAAATATTTCATTTTACGAAAAGAATCGACATTTTTTAAATCTTTATATTTTTCTTTTTAAGTCAAAGTACCTATCTCGTGAGAATTATGATCCGATAAAATACATTTTGTTGGGATTTCCTTTTTTCTTTTTTTTCCTCAGTAAAACCATATATTTATCTTTTAACACAGTGGTGGTAAGTTGGTATTTCTCGAGATGAATTCAACGGCGCGTTATATGAGGTCATTTATTATAAGGAAATGTTAAATTTGTAAGTTCGTAAGAAGAATAAGCATGTGCTCCTCTCTAGTTGCCAGTAAAACGGGATCTTCAAATATATAACTGTGGAAAACTTTAACTCGTCGGAAAAGTATCTGGTATAGGTACCTAGGGAATACAGCGAAGAGTTGATTGATGCGTACTATTATAAATAACGTAAAATATTGTCTAGTTTCTTGCCATTAAATTGCATATTAACACTACATTTACCAAACCTTCTTGCAATTTCAATTGACATGTAATTCATTTTCCTTCCGTAATAATATCATGACTTCTGTAACTGTAACTAAAGAATCAGTTTTATGAACTTTATATTATCTTATATAAAATTTGATATTCGTAACAAATATATTTGTTGCTATTGCTATTTTTACCTCCCTAATTGTAAATACTTTTTTTAAAGACCAATCATTTTAACTGGTTTTAGTAGAAATAGGTATATCAAAATAAGTACTAAATCTAGTGTCAATATATATGACTAGTAAAAGATTGTAAGTTATAAGAAAAAAAAGTAGCGAAATTACCTTGGGAAAGCCATGAGGAGTCGGCTGATGTGTACTCGAATTGTCATTGACGATACTTCCGCTAGAACCGCTTCTACCTGTCGTACCAGCCGAGTCCTCTCGACTGAAGGAGAATCTCTTAGGGCTGAGATTGAAGCTCGCCACACTGTCGCTCACGTATTGCTGGAGAGAATTGAAGAAGCTCATTTTCAAGATTTCTTTCCTTCTCTTACTCTTCCTCGCTTGCTTCTCTCGTGTCGCACTATTCGATAATTTTCAAACTACGATAATCATTTCGATCGTTATTTTCGATCGAACGATCGTTCTCAGATCATTCAACAGATTTTCTTTTTTACGACGACGACCACGACGACGATGACGATGACGATGACGACGACGACGACGACGATGACGATGATGATATTGATTCAATCCAAAATCCATCAACACTTTCCTCACTTTCCGTTCTTCTTCGTCGACATTGAAGCTTCATTCGAGTTGTCCCATTTTCTTTCGAAAAAATCATCTTTCCGAGAAATGGTAAATCATTGGGGCTCGTCTGTAAATTCAAATTATTCCGAATGTCATCGATGGGTTAAAAAACAGACAAGTAAAGTATTCTTTCTTTTTTCTTTTCCTTTTTTTGTATTTTGTAAAAACTGTACTCCTAGATGTATCATTTTTATCCAATGGTAAAAGCATATTTTATCATAACCGAAAACCACTAGACCATTGAAAAGGATCTGAATTGAATACGGCAAGGTGTCTTCCTTTGCTACCGGGAAAATTAAATTAGGCAAGAATAACGCGGGCACGTTATCGTTGCGGTTTCCCGTTCTTCTAGAAAACGTATTACGTGTACAAATGGAAATGCAAATGAAAAGAAGAAATGAGATCTTTTCCGTTGAAATGGTTAAATTATAATTTAAAACGGTTACTGTAGTATTGAAATCTTTTTTTTTTCTCTCCTTCAGTTCTCCGCTCGAATCCAAATTAATCTATTATTTATTTTTCTTTTTTATTAAGTTAAATTTTCTCAAATTTTACCATCGTGATAAAAACTTATTTTTTTAAATAATTATTGTCCGGTAAAAATTGAAAGCAGAACACGTTTACGTGTAAACAATAAAAAGAGATAAAAAGATCTTTCTTACGCTTGTTAAATAATATCAAAATAAAGCGTAAAAATTATAACTTTCTTTTCTTTTCGCTTATCAATACCCATACCCAAGAATAGTTGGGTAATGTAATTGGTAATAAAGAATTTTGGAAGTATCGGTAAACTTGAAATGTCTCTGGAGACTCTATAAATAAATCCCAATGCACTAATCCTACGTGAATGTAATATTTTCAAGTTTATATCGAAGAAAAAAATTCGACATAAGAAAAAATATCATCTCCTTTGGTGAAATTCAAGGACAGTTCGTAGGATAACAATGACTTCCGTATAAAATTGATATCAATCTAGAATATTTTATCGGTTACGCCCTTATCGCCACTTTACAGAACAGGCATCGATTTAACGCAACGATAAATTTCTCGACCATGTAAATATCGATAACAGCAGAACACTTCTATCGTTCTTCTCGTTTCGGATTTTCTATTAAAGAAAAAAACCAAAAAAAAAAACCAAAAAAATTGTAATAGCGTCGCGTTTTTATACAGGATTATGAACGCAAATGAAAAATGACTCTACGCGTTATTATTTTATAATAATATTATTTACAATAGACCGCGTCGAAACAAATTGTCATTTGTCGATTGGGAAGCTGGGGGGGGGGAAGTTATTTTCTTCCCTTTCTTTTGTTTTTTTTTCTCTTTTCAAACGATTAATTAATTACATTTCCCGACAGATTTCAATGAGAAAATAAAATTATCCCATAATATTGGAAAAAAAGTTAGTCAACTTTGTTTAAAAGTTTCTTCAATACGTATGTATATATCTACTCATCGAGGTGGGGGGGAGGAAGGGAAATAAAATACTCGGGATAAATATTTAACGTTAAAATGATTCCCTTCAAAGCCCGTGAAACGGTTTTCCTTGATGAGTCTTAAAGACTCATTGCGTTAAACGCAATATGACAAACTAATCTCAAACTTGTCGCGTATAAGTTGTTCAAAATTATCAATTATTATAAAAGTCATATGCCAAGTTAAACGCAATACTAATTCTAGTCGTAATTTAACGCTCAATTAAATGAACGTCATTTTTTAATGTCTTTTAACGGTTTAGCGGTTAAAATATCTAATTATTATACCTAATTATCTTGACGCATGCCATGCATTGTTTCGGATGTTCATAATAATATTACTATGTTCGTGCAAATATAAATCATAAAATGTAAAATATTTGTCTTTCCTTTTCTCCTTCGTTATTTTTTATATTTTCAGTTTCTTCTTCTTTTAAATTTTCCAACATCGAAAATAATGGCATTTTTTTGTCGATTTTTCGAATAACAGTAATGAAAATGAAAAGAAAAGAACGATGAAGTGTGGTGTCTTTCGATCGGCAAGAAAATCGATAAAGAACCATTGACTAACCAACCACTCCATCACGTGGATTTACACTAGTACTAGTCTACGTTTACTTTACCATCTTCATGACCCTTAGCGATTTTCTAACATTGGGTCTACGTTGATCTTAAATCGTAATAAAAGATCGATAACAAGACAATCTGAGAACACGAGTGTTATACGTAAGTTTGTGTGTTCCTGATTCGATAAATGAAAAAAAAAACGAGAAAGAAAAATAAAAATAGAAATAAGAGAAATCATTTGATCAACTCGATAGAAAATATTTTGTTACGCGTATTGAATTGTCGATTATAATCGACAATATATAATAAGATATTTATAATAATATATCGATCATTTTGTTCCATTATGAATTGCCATAATTTGTAATATACATAGGTGGATGGGTTTCAAAATTTGGAGAGCCTGACGTAGAAACAATATATTTTTTTTCTTTTCTTTCGGTCAAACTCGCTTTTATTTAATAGACAAAAAATAATAATTTTGTACTTTTTATAGAATTTGCAAATTTTGTCGACCCCCCAACCCTTTATTTATTATTTATAAATATTATTGCATATATCATTTATTTGGACTCCGTGAGTTTGAAATAATCAAAACCCACAATTCCGTGAACGTGATATATCGATCGACGTAAAAAGAATCGATCACTCGTTGTTGTTCCTCAACTTTGTTAATTACAGAATATGAATAGGTAGAAGTACAAGGTTGTATGAAAAGAATAACAAATAATACGAAACAAAAAGAGAGAGAAAGAGAGAAAATTTACAACACGGTTATCGAGATCGTAACGATATCGAAGAATATTTTTCTTTTTTTTTACATCGTATTTGCTCGATCCCCATCTTTTTAATAACATATGATCTCTGTAAGAAATTCTGACTCGCGTGAGTGAAACAAGCATAATTATGAGAGGCATAATTTTACAAAGACAGTTGACTTGTATAATATATATCTTTCCTTTTCCAACTTGGAAAATGTAAAGTAGAGATAATAAATGTTTTAACCCGATTGACATAAAGTCTGAATGTTATACACTCGCGTGTATGTATATACATGTTTGTGAGAATGTGTGTGTAGAACTTGCAGAAAACTCAATAACTTAATGACTTTCGACAGCAATTGGATTTACAGTAAGTACTCTCTGTAAAACCTCTTACAACTAATAAAACCTTTCGTATTCTTTTCCGTTTCAACCAACGTAACTCGACACGAACTAGTATACTATATATGTACGTAAATATACAGGGTATCCAATTTATAACCATATGAAAAATATGCACAAGCGAATATAAATATATATATTTATAATATAATAATAATAATAATAATAATATATTGAGACCGTTTATATCTTTTTTTAATTCTCCCCGTTCTTGAAAACTTGGCAAAAAAAAAATAACCGAAAGAAAATATGATTATAGAAGAAAAAATAGAGAATAAGTTATTTTTATCGGTCGTTTTAATTCCCCTTTTGAGATATCGTCAAAGTTTTATAGGAAAATATTTTCTTCATATCTCTTAACAATCGAAAAGAATTATTTAGCTATCTATTTTTAGACGAGTGACGACCCTGTATATAGAAGTGTCCTACTCCTAAACTCGTACCACGTATTCCTAAACACGTTCTCTTAGAATAAGTTAAGTATTTGAGTTTAGTTCTATCGATTGGCGTAATCAATTTTCCTTTCAAAATGAAACAAGAAACTAGAGAAAATTATTATTATTCTTTTTCTTCTTATTATTGTTTTTTTATTAATTCTTTGTCGTACATAAATAATTATTCATCGTAGAAAACTAATAGGTGTGGAAAATAAACTAAGAGGGAAAAATGTTTTGAGCGAAAGACTACGACGACAATGGTCGCAAAATTTCAAGAGACGATTCTTTAACTTGCCGAGATTCCTCTTATCGATAAATTTGACTATCATTCTACGATCTAGTATATTCGTTCTAGAAAAAGGAAAGAAAAGGAAAAAAAAATAATAATAATAATAATAATAAAAAAAGAAGAAGTAACACGGCAGGTGACGTCGCGCATGCCAAGTCGCGTGTCCCCCTTTTCAGAAATAGCCAATAAGCGCTAGTAATTAGCAAGTATATTACGTTTCGAAGGTACACGAACCCTGCAATTACATTTTTTTCTTTTCCTTCGTTAGATCGTACGAGTGAAAAAAATAAAAAAAAAGACGAAAGAAAAGAAAGAAAATTCGAAAAAGAAAACTTAAACGCCTATCGTCAAAGTGCACAGTGCATAAAAAAAAAAATGATTAAGAAAGGTAAAAGTAATTACTTTTTCTTAGAGAAATTTCTTTTCCGACACACAAATTAAATCTTTTTTTTTTAGATAATTGAATAATTTTTACTATTTTATTTTTTCTTTTTTTTTTTCTTTGGTTTTCGTTCTTCTACAAAATGTCAATTAATCCTTGGTGATAAAATAAAGTGTATACCTTGTAAAAAAAAAAAAAAAAAAACTTGTTTTAACAAATTCTATTCTCTGTAATATTATGCATTTTAAAGGTCACCCATTGTTTCAACTGCAGTATTAATTCTACAACATTTTGAAAACATTTTCAAGAACTATGATATTTACCATATAAATTGATGTAATTCATGAAAATTTATTCATTTGATCTTTCGAATTTAATCAGAACGAAATATCTTTTAAGAGACTTGGCCGAACATTTTTATTATTATTATTATTATTATTATAATTTCAGCTGGAAGTAATCGTCAAATGGTTGCGCAAAATTCTTGACATAGTTATTACAACGAATTAACTTTTTTTTAATCCATTCTTAACGTTATTATATCGTACTTAATTGAAATTTATACGAATTTTTAATTCAATTTTGTTATTTTTTTTTTTTTAAACCGTATTAAGATTACTTCGAATGAATCGTTATACGTATAAGCGAAGTACGAGTCTTGTTTCGCAATTAGTTCAAATCTGATCGTTAAAAAAAATTCTTCTAGCGTTTCACCAACCCGATATACTCGAACCGAAAAACAAAAACAAACGGAAAGAAAATGACATTATCGAAAGAATAAAAAGAAAATAAATGGAATATCAAAACGTTCTAATTTTTCCCTATTGTTTGGTTTTTGAATCACGCGTCATTATCGATTCGTATCGTGCTCTCGTTTCATTCGTTGTACACGATATTTCAATGTATCAATCTGCCAATAATCGAGACAAAAAAATTAGGGAAATGCGGATGAACTGTTAAGCTTTCTTTAGAAAAAAGATTATCGGTGCTTAACGAATCCTTTCATAAATCGAACATTCGATAATTGTTAAACGAATGGAAAACTTTTTGTCTTTTTCGTAGATATCCTCGTGCACGTTCATTTATTCGTTGCTTGATATATCTTCCCGAGAGTTTTACTTTTTTATTTTTATTCCAACCCCCCTCCACCACTCTCTTCTTTTCTTTCGTACCTTTTATTTTTTGTAATTTACCTTTATTTTTTTCAACGGGCAAAAGATCGACAGCTGATCATCGTCTATCGCAAAATAAAAAGTAGAACGTAGTCACGCGAGGTTGTTGGAAAGACACACACGCTCGCAACGCGCGCGAACGTGCGTCAAAAATGATCGATATTTGCGAAGCTATACGCAAAAGTTTATCTTTTATTTTTTTCTTTCTTTCTTTCTTTCTTTCTTTCTTTCTTTCTTTAATAAACGAAGGTTTTATTACGTTCGTACGATGGAAACTATTTTATTCAAACTATTTCTGTCACGGTCCTGTGGACTTTTTTCATCAAAAATGTGTCTATTGACACAATTGCAGTTTCAATGTAAATATTTTGGGAATTATTGTCGAGAAATTATTTTTCTCGACAATTTTTGCTTTAAATTTGAAGATATCGATTATTTAATTCAACGAAGAAAAATGATTTATTAATAATGATTTTAATACGTTCGCGAACATTAATGTTTAAAGCATTCAAATTTCAAAGCTAATTATTTTGAAATTGATTTGATGTAACCTCAAGTATTTGTAATTATTATATCTGTAAAGGTTAATTACTTATTGATTTTTTAATATATGATAATTTTACTACCCTTATAAAATGTTTTAAATCCAATTTTAGATATCACAACTATAAATTCTAAATAAAATTAATTAATCTTATATATTAATATATAATATATTTAATATTTTTAATAAAAATTTGTCCTCGCTGAAACTTTGACTCTCCGCGAACGTGTTAATCGAAAATTTGTAAATTTCTTTTTTTTAACACTTTTCATCAAAATAATATAAAATAATTATTATAACTTTCGAGTCCAATCAGCATTAAGCAGTAGTATAATAAGTAGGCCATTATTATTAAGGTCAAGTAACGTCAAAGATCCTCATTATTGTATATTATAACTGTAACATTCAACGAGATTTCATCAAAATTAATGAAAAAATCATCGAAATTCATTACAGAATAGAAAGCTCGTTAACGATAGAGTAACATAACAAAGTATAAGTATCATACGCTTAAACCTGTTGAACGAACTTATCGATACGATATCGATAACACGTTTACGTTTCGTTATTCTACGTTACGTGCTTATTAGTATTTATATACTACGTACGTACGTGTACGATTGTTTGAAGAAACATTTGTTATCATCTTTAAATCAAAATTGATTATGTCCCACGATTGTGTTTGTTCGTTCGTGCGTATCCGTCGTTCGCACGGTTAAAAAATTATTTCAATAAATAATCGATTATACGATCAACAACAAAAACAAATATTTTCCAAACGTTTTCTTCGATATATATTTTCAAATTTATTTTTTCTTCTTCCTTTTGTTTTTTTATTTTATTCGTCGCCATCGTCACCCCTGGCCCTGCTCGCCCTCGTTTTTATCTTTTTTTTTTCCTCTCTTTATACTTTCTTTTTTTAGTTGCTTGCTTCCGTTACTCCGTAGGTGAATTTTTTTCGTCCCAATAAATCTTTCATTTGCATCGGTTTCGTGAGGGAGAAAAGGCGTATCGTATCGATATTGGAATACGGGTCCATAGTAGTAGCTAGCTTTAATGCAAAGGGTGCCTTTGGCGTTTGCAAAATCGAGAATCGATTTTACGGATCTAGGAATTGCATCGACTACGACTACGACGACGACGACGACGACGACGACGACGACGACCATCATCTGTCTATTCAATTTTCCTTTTTTTTTTCTTTTTTTCTTATCTTTTTTGCTTTTTTTTCTATCCCTCTTTTCCCCTCTCGTGTACTACGAGAGAACAGGTTTAAATTTAGAAATTTAATAGATAATTCTATCCGTTTTGTTATTTTTGTTTGTTCGTTTGTTTGTTTAATGGGATAGAAATTAATTAGAACGATTGATAAATCAAAAAAAACGATCAATAGGAAGGATCAAAAAGAAAGGAAATTTATTTTTTGGATTAACGATAAATGAATCGATAAAATAAATTAATTAATTAATTATAGAGTAAGTTAAATTAATGAATATTATTTTCTAACTAGCTTAATGAAATTCAAACGATACGAAAGAATCTGTCGACCCTTTGTAAAAGGATAGCAGTGCGTTGGCATGATCTAAGGAAATTTCAATTAGCGTATCTCCTCGAAAGCTGCCATTTAAATCGAATTAGTAGAACCCAAGCACATTTTACGCGTTTATTAAAATCAAGGATTACTTTATTTCCCGAACGAGAAACAAAAAATACCCTCATTTGCGATTCGAGAAAACGACGAAGTAATATGCGTACACAATTACATGCGTACAAATACACACACAAACACACACATATAATTAATCACCGTCGTTGTTAATCAAAATCATTTATCTCAAAACGCAGAATTTCGCGAAATCGTAAAAGGTAATAGGAGAAGAAAAAAAAACCAAAGAAAAAAGAGCAAGAAAAGGCCTCTAACGATCTGTAAAAAAAACGTTGCAACGAACCACAGGCACGAGCCTGAAAAAAAAGAATCAAACAGGGTTCGCGACCAGAAGCAAAGAAACAAAGAAGAAACATAAATAAAAGAAAGAAAAAACGAACGAGATAATCAGTCGTAAAGATGAAAAATTTCTTATACTCGAGTTACTCACCAAAAAAAAAGATAACTCGAGTTCGTGTGGGACGATCGTAGAATAAAATTGGATGCGTCCCAGTAGAGAAGGTTCGAAGAAACCTCTCGATACTCAAACGAAGGGCTAGGTATCCTAAGAAGAAGGGCTGTATCGCGGGTTTTCCGTGTTAGAAAACGTGTGTGTACGTCTACGCAGAGCAGCGAAGAGGAAACTGGAAGGTACGATCGTACCAAGCGCGCGCGTGTGCTCCCAATTTACGAATCCAGCCACTTGTAGCGCCGCCGCCAAAGCACCCCCACCACCACCGCACCTAGGCACCCACCTTGCCCACCACCCCTATTGCCGGTAAACAGGTGAGAAAGAGAGAGACGCGCGAATACCCTTCCAGAGGTTCGACCCTTTTCTTCCTTATTAGAACCCACTCTTTTATCATCTTCCCCCCCGCCCCTTTTGTCTCCCATTTTCCCTGCTTTTCTTCGATATCTTTTCTCTTCTTCTTCTTCTTCTTCATCTTGTAGTTTTCTTTTCTTTTGTTTTTTCTTTTGTTTTCTCTTTTATTTGATATCATTCCGAGAGAATAACGCTACACCGATTTTCTGATTTTCCTCTTTTCTTTTCACCTTCCTCCCAACCCAAGCCGCCGCTCCTACTACCTCCTACTACCACCCCTTTAGGCGAGCTACACACACAAATTGAAGGAAATCGGTGGTACACTTGCGTGCGCATCCGTCCATCGATCTATTTTAGCTCACCTACGCTCCTGCCAGCCCTGCTTGCTTTCCCTCGACCACTTTCCTGCCCCTGTTTCTAACCCCTGTCCTTGCTTGCTTCTTTGCTTGCTTCATTGCTTGGTTGCTTGCTCGCTCGGAGTCACCTCTTTTCGTTTAAACCCTGTTTCTCCTCGACGACTAAATCTTAATCGAGTCATCTTACGAGCTACAATGACGTATATCTTATTTCCTTCTTTCCTTTCATTTTCTTTTTATTTTCTTTTTACCATTGTCTGTAGAAGAAAAGTAAACAAACTGACGACTCTATTAACTTTTTCCATTTTAATTTAATTCCAATTAATTAGGAACTTTTTTTAGTTTGTATTTTTTTGTTTACTTTGATTACACAATTGTTGCTGCAAAATGTTCTTTTATGTTCTTTTAGAAACATTTCATTTTTTTTTGTTTATTGTTTCTCTCTCTTTCTCTCGTAAAAGTGAAGTAATTTGAAACTTGGTGGTTCGGATATACATTTTTAATGATATCTCTGATTAACGGCAAAATTCGAAAAAACATATTTAATTTCATTATAATTATTGAAAGTTATTGAATTGTTTGTTCCTTTTTCCTATTTTTTTTTTTTTTTCCGAAGCATTAGAACGTTCACGAAAAAATGATAAATGGTGTAGAGAAAGTATTTGTAAATCGTAGTAGAGAGTATTCGTATGGAATATTCTGAATGGAAAGTACTACGTCCTATTTAATGTCAAACAATTATAACTTACGAGAAAGAAGAAAGCGACAATTATCATGCTCGAAAAAATAAACACAATACACCTAGACGACTCGCGCATTTATTTGTCAATTAAATGACGCTTTACTTTCTCCCAGGTAATTTAGTTGTCTAATCGTTTCGTAGTTTTGTAAGCAGACCGTGTAAATCATTTTCCTTTCGTAGTATTTATATTTAATTTCGCGTCTTTGTGATTCCAGTCTTTAGTAAAATATCTGTAACACTCGTAGTAACACCTTAAAGTATTAACAAATTGAACATTCAAGTATTTTCATTCAATTATTCGAGTTATTAAATTCGATCGATTATTTGAATTAACCGTAATGTTCGTCAAACGTTATTTCAATTTATTTTTAATGAATTTAATCGTCTCGATTATCGAAATTAATGCCTGGAACATTTGGAATATGCAAAAGTTTCCTCAGTTACGACGTTTTTGGCAAAATAACGAAAATCGTTCTCGTGAATCTTACGATCGGGAGACGCACGCGATACAAAATATTCAATCGGCACAAAGTTTAAGAGAAAAACGACGTAAGTTTATCGTTAATAATATATTTAAATTATTTATTACAATTAATCAAATATATTTAATTATCATACGAAAATTTGTCTTTCATTTTCACACACAAAAAAACGAAATTACTTTCCGAACGACTTAACAAAAATAATAATAATAATAATAATAATAATAATAATAAAAATAAAATAATGAAAAATTTGGACGAATTATTTATCTTCAGTTTTTCCGCTGTTCACCGTGGTGAGATTTGAAAATAATATTTGCGGTGGTTTGAACGGTGAAAATGGTACTTGCATATCAGCAACGGAATGTTCGCAACGTGGTGGAATATCCAGTGGAATTTGTGCTAACGGTTATGGGGTCTGTTGTATCGGTAAAGATTATTTATTATTTGAATGATGTATTATTTCGATTATATCATTATTTTTATAAAAGATTATTATTTTGAAGTAATGGTCACGTGTGGACAAACAATTAACGATAACAATACTTACTTTGTTAATCCGAATTATCCATCAACGTTCGATGGTACCGAGTCGTGTCAATTGACGTTATTGAAGTCAAATCCCGATGTGTGTCAATTTAGGTAATATAAACATACGTTTTATTGTTCTATTTTACGTGTAAGATAATAATTTGTTAAATAATATATTTTCATAATATCTCTAATGAAATTATACATACCAGAATCATTCGTTGTGCAATGTTTAAAAAGCAAAATATATTTTCTATCTAATATAAATGTAATATTATGGGGAGGTAATATCTTTTTCATTTACATATATTTAAATAAGATTTTTTTTTTAGATTGGATTTTGTACAGTTTATGATAAGAGGACCCGAAACTACGAATAATTTGTGCACGTATGACCAATTTATTGTCTCCGGTGGTAACCCAGTGCCAACCATTTGTGGAACCAATAATGGCAATCACAGTAAGTTTGATCTTTGAAAAATAAAAAAAGATATTATTATTATCTTTTTTAATATAATAACTTCCTAAGTTTTTTTTCTTTTTTTTTGTATTTTGTTTTTTATACGAGCTCGAGAAATTAAATGTTATTTCTTCATTGATCAAAAAAATACACGGATTTTTTTGTTTGTATATTTTTATCTCTTAGTGTACATTGACGCTGGCGTAGGCCAAACTAATCCCATTACACTGACATTCGTCACGAGCGGGAATTCCTTTCCACGATCCTGGAAAGTCCGAATATCACAGATTCGTTGTAGTACAATTTACAGAGCCGAAGAAGGCTGTCTGCAATATTTTACCGGTGTATCAGGACAAATAAAATCATTCAATTTTGATCCCACGACCGGATTGCAATTGTCCAATCAGGATTACAGTATATGTATCAGAATGGAAAAAAACTTTTGTGGTATACAATATATGCCCTGTTCTGACGAAGGTACGACAAACACTCTACATTTCTTTTTTTATAATACAATAAAATAATCCTTTTTTATAAATGACATTTTTTACGAAATGGGATTGGGAAAAAATGAACAAAGGGAGATGTTTCTTTTTTTCTTTTTTTATCATTTATCGAAATATTTCGTATAAAGTGAACAATTGTTGATTTTATTAGCAATTAAATGTAATAATGTTGTGCGTTCACATTATTAATAAATTATTTTGAATATAACAATAGATATTTTGTCGGACGATTATATTTTATGCGTTATAAAAATAAAAGTTTCCCGTTATAAAGTTAGACTTGACGAAAATAAACGGTGAACAAAAAAAAATGCAATATTAACTTTTTAAAATTCCTCCGTGATTTTTAGCTCGGTCCTTTAAACAAGGTCATGTACATATTAACTTTGCATAACTTTATTATTTAAATTACACGTTTTAGAGGGAATATGATTTAATACGAATTTGAATAATAATTTTATTTTTATATTTTTTTTATTTTTTTATTAATTAAGATAAAATATGTTATATTTTGTAAATCAAAATTTAATACGTAATAAAAACTCTTAGATTAATCGAAGATTTGATTACGCTTAACTTCAACTAATTAGAGAAGTATCATCGAAGATACAAACAAAACAAAGTTTCTAGTTTGTAGTTTGCATTAGATGAAAACTATATAACTTTCGTACAGGTCTTCGTGGCTCAAGTGGTAGAACGTTCTTTCGGTATGCGAGAGATCCTCGGATTATACACGGATAAAATCCGATAAGATATAAATAAATATTACAGGTACTATGGTAACCAGTGGGCCAGGACAAATGTCTCGTAGTAACGCGTTTACTTTAACTGGTAATACTCAAGGAACGCAAATAGCTTCGATGACAGGTGCCGCGTGTCAAACGGACTACCTGATGATACCTTGTGCGATTAACGCAGGTAGAACTCCTTCGATGTCAATCACCTGTGTTGACAGATTGTGCGGTGGTACGTTTAATGCCGAGAGTCAAAACTTAAACTCATCTTCGGTCATTAGTGAGTGTTCAATATTTTTATTACATCTTTACTTTAGACAAAAAAACGAACATAAATTGGTGTTTAATAAATTTGAGATATATTATTATTATTGTTATAATTATAAATATCATAAGCAGGGTCGCGGTAAGTTGAGAATGCGAAAGGTTAATGCACTGCATCAGGATGACCAAAAATATTTCAAATCACAAATGTTTTATTTATTTAATTGATGGCTAATTGAATTAATATTCTTATCGATTACCTTTGCATCGATTTTCATTCCGACAGCAAATACTTTTTTTCTTTTTCTAGGCACTGTTAAGCCTTTCAGATTAATATTTCATACTGATGCGATAGAAGCACCGAATGATGTTGGAAATAGAGGTTTTTGTTTAAATTATGTTCAACAACCATGCACGACAAAATTAAGGTAAGGTATTTTGAGGTATACATTCTATTGGAAAATGAAGGAATGGAATTATTCAAATCCTTATGAGAGTCCACAGTTTATTTCAAGATCTTTCCAAATATCTTATAAGTTTTCTTAATCAATACTAGGACGATGTTAATCCGATTAAAAAATAGGATCTCGCGGATATTATATTATCTTTTATATCTGTTTTCTTCTTCTTCTTTTTCTTCTTTTTCTTCTTTTTTTTTTTTGCAAGTAAAACTTAATAACACTTGCATAACAAGTACGCTTGTACACTTTTTTTCTTCATCTCAGACATATAATTCATTTTATTCGATTATTTTATTACACTCACACTTTTTTGATTGATGTATATTTGTTTTATTCTTTTTATTTTTACTTCTTCTTTATTTGTTTTTTTTTTTTTTTTTTTTTTTTCGTTGCACTTATTATCTAAAGAAATGATCAATCAGACTTTAAACCAGCCAATCATGCGAATCGTAAATACACGTTTAACATACGACAATAGTGCATCTCTTAGTTATAATATATTTTCACACGATAACACGTCGATATATGTATGTGCGTATACACAAATTTTCCTGTATACTGGTTGATACAAACAAACTGAAAGTGTGATTATTTTACATGAAAAAAAAAAATCAGTCGAAAAATTGTTCTTATAAGTCTTTGCATTTGAAAATATTTGTAAGTAATTTTATTTTTTTTTAATATTTTAAATATTTAATTTGTAAATATTTGTAAGTAAATATTTCAGTTTCAATTCGATAAATTTGACTGTCTTATTCTCGAATATTTCGAAGAATTATTTTTATGCTTTTTAATATTTTTATAAACATTGTCAATATGTTTTCTTATTTGACTTCTTATCGAAAAAAGCTTTTTTAGGTTCCAGAATTGCAAGTTCAGTCAAATACTCGACTAATTTTCCAAATTATTTTTCTCCAAAACAAAATCTTTTACGAACAAATTTCATTCTACATATTCGACTTGATTTTTCATATTGAATCAACTACTTATTCGTTTGTATCATTAGTAACAGAACATCTTGTATATACTTAAATATATATACATAAAATATTATAGATTAAACATTAATATTTCATTAAACAATGTTAACGAGAAATAGAGTATGAATTTTTGTTTGTTTGCGTAATATCAGATGATATATAATTCGTATCGTTATCTTCTTATTAATCAATGAAATAATTAATTAATAATTAATGTAGACATTAGTGTATTCAAAATCTAAACAAATCATTCTAGCAGTCAATTAAAGTATCATATATTAATTGTTAATTAATGAATCATTTTCATTACTATGATCTTCTAATTATGATCCAATGAATCTTGCCACGTCTTCTTCAGTTTCATCATTAAAAATAATTTAATCTATTTATTAATAAATTAACGCGAAAATTAATTTTTCTAAGATGAACAAAATTTTCTTGTTTTCAATTCGTTAATAGAAAAATGCATTGGTACAATCGTGTTAAAATTTACTTATCGTATACGTAATTATAGTATTAAAATATTCCAAAATATAAATAACGTATAAAAATAATGATTTGATATACACGCCAAGTTTTTTGATCGAATAAAACGTAAGCGCGTTGAAATAATTAGAAAAAATGTCCGAGCAAGTGTTAGCAAGTGTGATCATGAATTTCTTTTCATTGCAATATTTTTCTTTTTTTTTAATTACGAAGCATATAAAACGTCATTAGTCGATTTAATGAGACGGCGTGCGAGAACGCGAAGATCGATAATTCGAATAGTTCATCATATTTTTTTCCTTCTTCTTCTTCTTTTACATTTAATGAATAAATTGAGGAATTTTATTTGATCTTTCCAGAAAAAATTCATAACGGCTGTTATGAAACGTTAATTTACAACGTTTAGGTATGTAACATTTTAATTGACTGCTATAGAAGTAAACCTAAATTACTAATTAACATAAACTTTCATATTCCAATCGTGAATCGAATGTTAAATGAAAATATTCGATGAAAATGAATGCGATCGACAGCAGTCTTCTTCATTGATTGAATTATCATTCAATTATTAAACGTATTTTGGATCCTCGTAATATCACAAATCGATATTTAAATAGTTATTAACAATTCGTAATGACAAATTCACGATGGTGTATGATTTCATTGAATTATATGAAAAGTTTGACGCGTCTGATCGGAATACAAAAAAAAAAAAACAAAAAAAAACAACAACAACAACAAATGTTTCTCCAATATTTTTCGTAAATTTTTTTTCCTTTTTCTTTTCTTTTCTTTTTTTCAGCCGATCATAAGTGTCAACCTAATGAATAGTTAGAATAAAAATTGTTCAAAGTACAAACGTTCAAACTTACTAATTAATATTATTATTATAATTATTATTATTATTATTATTATTATTATTATTATTATTTTAATATCTAACCAAGAGAAAGACCTTTTTTAATAAGCACCATATGTAAACGCAATATGTTGCTGGAAAAAAAGTAGTAATATAGAAAGATAGAAAGAGAAAGAGAGAGAGAGAGAGATAGAAAAAGAATAGAAAAAGAATAGAAAAAGAAAGAGTTGCCGATGCTAGACCATTTATCATTACAGGCCGTTACGATTTGTTTAGAAATATTTGAAACGACGTATGCTATTTTAAGCTCTGCTATTCGATCTTTTTCTTTCATTCGAAGAAAACGACGATACGCGACATTGAGATCAATTTTCATCGGTTCGCGACTATTATTTTAGTGCCATCTAAAAATGAATAGGCGGAGTTTTATTATACGCTAAAACCTTCGGCGGTGTCAAAGCAAATATATTATTCTTCTTCAAATATATTTATTTCTTCTTCCGTTACGATCGAAATCAAAAAAAAATGAATCGTTCGCGAAAATAATTGAATTACGGTACATCGATTAAAATTGAAACTTAATTAAAACATGTTCAATGATCGTCGATATTTTTTCTATAGAAATGAACAAACATAAATTTTCTTATATTCTAATATATCTATGTATATATTTTTTCTATTGTTTTTTATTTATTTATTTTCTTTTTTCTATTGTTTAACCAGTCAGCACTCCCGTTATAAGCATTTTCCTCCCGCTCGAATCATTTGGTTACATTTCAAATGTCTCTACGTTATTAAGTCGTCTGTATTGGTCAGTATATTAGAAATTGTATTGTATAGTGTATATATAAATATTTGTTTACATAATCTTAAGATTCTTATGATTCCATATCCAAATAAACGTATTCTTATTTGTAGGTTTTTAATCTCTTATCGAAGATTAATCAATTCCATATTTGGTCTCGTAAAATGGTGCAGACACTTTTACGAAATGAAAAATTTCTTCTTATCGAAATAATTACGAAAAACTATATCGTGCTTAGATTGGCAGTGTAAAATTATGTTGAACTTTTTTCTTCTTTTTCTATTTTTTTTCTTTCGTGTATTTTGAATTTTTTGTCCTTTTTGTTTACGAGTGCCACAATTTTTACGCGATAAAGTAAACGTACGAATATTTAATAATTTACAATTAGATATTAATTCAACATGAAAACGTACTCGTGTATATTTTCATTTCGCGTACTCGCGTTAAATCATAGCGCACATTTTGTTTCGATGTTATTACTCGGTTTTTTTTTTTATCAATACGATTTTTTGATTGAAATTAAACGTCAGTTTGCGTTTAGTTTGAATTCGATATTGTTTCATCATTTTAATTCATTACTTTATATTTATTCGCAAATAGATCAATGCGATCTTATTTTATAAGGTCATCCAAAAATATCGATGAATGCTTTTAGTATTCCTTTTTTTCTTTTTTAATTGTATCATTTGCTATCAAAAATTCTAATAAACGTCGCAAACTGTCGTTCGTTCGTTCGTTCGTTTATGTTTTTTTTTCTCGTTTAAACAAATATTTAATCTTATGGCCTGTAGTATGTAATATAACAGTAAAAAAGGGTTGAAATTTGGTCTAATATTGGCAACTCTGCCCTTTTTCGTCCGATTCGAGTCTTGTTTGAACGTACGAATACGTATATATGTGTATGTAAGTGTGAGATACGATCATCAAATATCAGATCAATCATCCGAAAACTTTCCACCGTAACCATTTCCTCCTCGTCTTTTTTTTCTTTTTTCATTTTTCTTTTACTCTTATGGGACATATCGAATATACGTCATTGGAATAATAATATAATAATACATGGAATTAAGACATTTCTTTAGCTTTCATAAAATATGTGAGCATGTCAATCGGCAATGGAAATACGATCGTCGAATTCTTTTCAGCCGAAATTGTATTAAGCGTCTACGATTAAAGAAACAAAATATAATTCATTATTAAATGTATTTTCGATCTTACAATTATTAAAATGATAACAAATGATTAAAATCGTTGTTCTTACCTGGAGGTAACGCAATTGCAATGCCGCGGGCGAATCTCCGATTACTTCGGATGCTTCTCTTAATGCCCTACTTGCCTTCTGTTCGCCTTCAGCAGCGATGACCTAATCAAATATACAAAATCGTAGGATCATTTTCGCGTATAGGTGTATAAAACAACGATGAATAATAATTGAAATAAAAATTGAAATAAAAATTGAAATAAAAATTGACCTTAGCACGCGCTTCCCGTGCAGCTTCCGCTTCTGCAGCCATTGCTCGTTGCAATTGAACTGGTAGTCGTACGTCTTTGCTATTAAAAAAAAAACATTTCATTGATTTATTTCACGAAAAGTCAATATGAAGTTAATATGAAGTCAAATGAAAATAGTTTTTTATTAAACACTTACATTTCAACTCGTTCAACTTTTATACCCCAGGTATCGGTAGCTTCATCCAAGGAAATCTATGATGCACCTTAATCAATTTTCTTTTACATATAGCCTTACGTATGTGTATGCGTGTACGTAGTAATACGTGGAGTATATAATACAAATGTATGTTATATTTAATAATTAAATTGAATCATTTGAAAGATAAGACTTTTTTTTCTTCTTTATACTTTAGCACAATTACGTGGTAAAGGTGCACGAATCGAATATAAATAACGTACCTGCATGTTACCAGAAATAGTTTCACGTTCGCTAAGTATTTCATGCAATGGTCTGGTACCCATAGTATTTCGAAGCGTCGTTTGAGCGAGAAGTCTCGTACTGTGATGTGCATTTTCCACATTGGCGATAGATATAGTAGCATTATTAACGCGATAATAAACGACTGCATCGACTGACACTGTAACGCTGTCCTTTGTTAATACCTGTAAAATAATCAATACGTTTCACTTTCGTTATCTTTTAATACCTACATACCTAAGAGCATTGAAAAACTTATTCGACAAATTTATCTTCCATCGCCATTGCATTTCATACCATTCGATATGTGTGTATGTTAATATTCAATATTAATTATAAACGCATATATACCTCTTGAGGTGGAACATCGTAAGTCCTCGTACGCAAATCAACACGAGCGTAATTGTCAACGCAGGGTAGAATGAAGAAAATTCCTACAAAAAATTATATTTTTATTTTCAATTATTCGATATAATCGATATAATTCAAACTTATCAAAACCTTATCAAAGACTTTATATATTTTGTGGTTGTTCATCGATCACAGTAATGAAAACTTACCAGGACCTTTCGCCCCACCGGATAGAAGACGACCTAATCGGAATATAACAGCTCTTTCGTATTCCTGTACAACCTACAAACGTAATATTATGTAAAATGTAATAATCGATAATAATTAATTTAAAACAAATAATTCATTAGAGACACTTAATAAAATGAAATTCAAACTTATCGTTAGATTTAAGATTTCTAATTTAAAAGACGCTTAAATGAACAAATTTCAATATTTATATATAATCGACATTTTATTATTCTTATAAATCTTTCGAATAAAACTATGATGTTTTACTATTAACAGAATTGACAATATCTTTTATAGAACGTCAACGACGCTTGGAGGTCAATCGTCCGTTCTATTAATAATGCAACGAGGGTGATAGCTGTTTATACAGTGACCGTTAAAAAAGAAAAAAAAAGAAAAAACCTTCCGAATACCCTTTACACTTTCGTAATATTTTACCTTGAAGCAAACGAACAGCGAAAACGGCATAGTCAAAATTACCAAAATCCATGACAATATCACTAGAATATTACCGCAGGTCGTTGAGTCGGTTTGCGTAGAATCTTCCGCTGAAACGATTAAACGCAAACATTTATTCGTTATACAATTTCATCGAATAATTATTATTCGAAATGCGTAAATACAGACAAATCGTTTATCAATAGAAATATCATTGAAAATCAAACGTATGCGCGTTGTTGATTATTTGTCCATCCGATTGAACCAAGTTATTCATTAGGGCAGCACTTTCATTCGATATTTTCATTTATGCGAGCCCAAAATTTGACTAAAAATGTTTTTTATACTTGCCCCTCCCCCCACCTCTCCCCCAAAAAAAAAAAAATGCTCAAATGAGTTAGGATAATAAGAAAGGAAGGTGTACTCGACTTGATTTTACGAGGTGACACGAGAACTGTTATTGTCTCGTTAGTATTCTGTGAATTAGTTCTTTCGTTAGAGCTCGTTTTCTTAAGAAAGAAAAAGGAAGACTTTAGCACCGGTACTCTTGAACTATCTCAAAAGGGTTTTCCAGTCTAGCTGGTAACTAATAAGTGTTTATATAGTCCAAGCTATAATATATCATCGTCGTCCTCTTAGATGAACGATAGCTTGTTAGTCTCTTGTCGTTATAACATGCACAGTTCGTAGATAACAAAAGTACTCGAAAAATTCTAATCTTTCTCTTTTTTTTTTACTACTTAATTATTATTATTATTATTATTATTATTATTTACTTTCTGTTTTTTTTTGTTATTGTCGCAAAAATACAATAGACGTAAACAAATGTGTTTTTTTCCTCGTATTTCAAGATCGATAAAGGGATACATTTGCATATACTTGCACTTGTACATGCAATATACATATGCATATGCATATACCACTTGTGTAGAAGCGGTTTATAAGTAAACAAAAATTATGTCAAAATTGAAAAATTATTGTGAAATAAATTATGCATCCTGTGCATAATTTCTATATATTATTTTCTTTTTTTCTAAATATTTTCGATAACGGAAAGAGAGAAGGAAGAAAATTGTTGACAATACTAACTAGAAAACGTAATAAACGTTGTATATCCGGTAAACCCTAAAGTATTTCTCGCTCGATAATTCATTTAAACGCAGAATCGATCTTATTAACGATAACAACGCATCAAAGGAAAAAGAATAAGAATTACCGATCGATGTATTCCTATATACATACATACATACATACATACACGGATAGATAGAAATGCGCGTCCTTTCCAAGAAAACTACGTAGATCGACCAACGGAATAAATTTGCATACATAGTTGCCCACAATTATGAAAGTGGTCTAAGTGAAAATGAACAAAAAAAATAATAAGTTTATTAGTTCATTCGCAGCACGTTATTTTCGACTAAATTAATTCAATGTATAATTTTCATTCGCGTTAAATAGTATTTGTTATTACAATATTATATAGAATTCATTAAATGTTCAAATGTAATGTACCTTCCTACCTCCTACCCGTAATGTAATCTTCAAATATATCAAAAGGAGAAATATATGACTTAAACCACTTTCATAATTATGAGCACGCATATAACACTTACGCGTATTATATTAACTAATAATAATAATAATTAAGTAATACTTATTTATAAAAAAATCATTCGCACATTTGTTCCAAATATTTCATAAATTTACATAAAACCAAAACATACATAATTGAAACGAATCAACCGCACCTATACGAACATAACCCGCTCGACAAAAAAATTCGATTAAAATTCGATTGAAATTCGATTAAAATTCGTTATAACGCAATTGAAAGATTCAAATGTGAATGTTAATATAAATGAATGAATGATCGTATTTTTTGAATTGAACATTTGAAAGCTTACCGTCCGTCATAACGAAAATGTTACTAGCGACGTACCCAGTGACCCGTTGACCCAAGTCGGTGAATCGTTCCCTCTCCCTTTCTATCCCACCCTCTTTTGCTCGCTTACTCGCCCCTCCCTGTTTCTTCCTTGATGCGGGTTCGATTTGAAGGTTCGTATTGGACCTTACGCGTAAGAGGAAAATGATCGGAGATTCGTAAGGTGTCGCACTCTTTGGTTACGGATATTTTGCTCCCTTATCTGGCCGTGTTCAACCACCCACTCGCTCGCTCGCACGGATAAAATCCTGTCTATCTTTCTCTTCTCGTAGTGGCATGCGCGAAATGCGCCAAATGCGCGCACCACCGAGCACCCACCCACGCCACCTTCTATCCTTTCTATTCTCCTAGAACTCTCCTAGAACTCTCCTAGAACTCTGACCTACTCTTTTATTTTATTTTATCAACGTCCAGTTTGCCTACTTTTCCCACCCACCAACCCCATTTCTTCTACTTTAACTTCTATTTTTTCTATTTTCCTTTTTCTTCTATTTCCAATGGTAAACGTCACTCGTCGATGCAGTTCGCGTTTTCCATTTCCTTTCGTATTTTTCTTTTTTTTCCCAATGAAAATGTCGCGCGTCGATTTTCTATTTCCTGTTTTTTCTTTTTATATATATTGTTTATTTATTTATTTAACATAATTGGATAAAATGGACATTAGTTGTAAGCCATTAAAATGTTTGTATTATCATCGACTGAATTTTTAATGTTTACATCCAGTCTGCCTACTTTTTTCATTTCCTTCTTCTTTTTCTTTTTCTAGCGAAAATGTCACACGTCAACGTTCTATTTTCCGAGTTTCTTTTTTTAACATTTTTTTTGTTTTTATCGATCGCGAGGGAATTACAAGGTAGAACGAATTTTCTCGTTACAATTTGTATAACATTTAATACAATGGCTCGTTTTTTTTTTTCTTTCATCGATTTTCTTTCCACGTTTATAGATAAGTCTCGAACTTTATTTCTAACTCAAAGATGAAGATCGTGTGTATATTAAGTACATGCAAGGTGAATGCTATAGAATAACCAAGTTCAACTATAACTGCCTGATTAATGTTCCCTCGTACTATTTTCTTCCTATTAAAGATTCTTCGTTTCATCGTGTTTTCTTTTTTTCTTTCGCATCGAATATCAATTAAAGTGCCATTTTTATGTTGTCACCGCGTTCATCCGAGTTTCATATTTTATCTTCGTTAAAATATTCTTATTATTTAAACTGTAGTACGTTTAATAAGGTAGCGGGTAGATACTCAACTATGAACCCGATAGTTGACAGATCTACTTCAGGGACGCGCCCCTGCCTACGCGAGCCTTGGTTTATCTCCCAAGACCATACGGGGGAAACCATTGTCCTATCCCTGACTCTCCTTTCAAACCCACAAATTCTCCTTTCTTAATATCCTAGAATTTTATACTCGCCAACCTGTATGGCCAGCGTGCCGAGTTATCGCCAAAAATACCCTTAACGCGCGTTAAGGGAAGCCTATGCTCTGGCGCAAACGGGCTAAAGAAGAGAAGAAGAGACGTTTAATAATAATTTAATAAAACACAAATTAATGAAAACTTACAGATTTACTTGTTAATCAAATCATTTAACATTTACTTTACAAACATCAAAGGAAACATTTCTAATCGTCGATAAACGATCTTTAACATTTCCGATAGCTTTAAACACATTATCGACCGGCTATAATTTAATACAATCTAACGTGATTCGTAACAGTTATGAAAATAGATTATTATTATATTTTATATATAGTTAGGTAAACTTTGCTTAAAGTTTGAAACGTTCGCTACGGTCAAATAAAAATTACTTCTTTACACTTAAGTAATAATTCATTTATACCCAAATTTACATTATCGTTTACTATATCTAATAATTTCAAACAACGACGTGTCGATTCAATAATATTAAATGACTTAAAAAGGAAATAAATAATTATTATTATTATATATAATATAATAATTATTTATTTATTTATTTAGGAAATTTATTTAGGATATTTATTAGGAAATATAATAATAATAATATAATAATATATATATAATACAAAATATATATACATTGAAAAACAATGAATTTATTTTTATTATTACCAGAATTGGTTGAAAAGTTATGAGCCTCGATGAAAAATAATTAATTTATCCGAAAATTAAATTAAACTCCAAATTTATCAAACCAACAAATAAATAATATCATCTTACCTCCGATAATACGATTTCGTATATCATCAGGACGCGTGTTAATTTGAATCGTAGACCCATTACCATTAGTTAAAGTCGCCATAGGAAGAGATACTTCTATGGGATTAACGCGTGATTCAAATTTCGCCACCTAAAATCATTTCATTTCAATTATTACAAATAGATTTATTTTATGGGAAATAAATAATACCGTCTCAATTTTTATTTTGAATAAATTTTTGAACGCACGAACAAACACACACGTATCACAACATCCATGGGATTCGTGAAGAATTTAAATGAAAAATATTGTTCGAGCATATGCATTTATTATTATTATTATTATTATTATTATTATTATTAGATTAGATAATGTTATTATTATCCTGAAAAGAACGATGAATTATTAAAATGAAGCTCTTTTTTTTGTCGTCTTGTTTACGCGTACTTCAACAGTTATATGGATTAAAACATAAAACTGCTCGTTAAATTTATTTCTAGAACGCATTCTACGATTTGACGACACGATAACGATATAAAAGCCAATTTAATAATGCATGCAATTTTATTTTGACTTTAGATATATACGTATAGATTAATCAGTAATAATTAATCGATTAAAAAAGAACACTCCCCCGTCTAAATTACGTATTTATGATATTGAAAGCACTTGTTTGTCTCTGTCGAAAACAAAAAAAAAAAGTAAAAGAAGAGAAAATAAAAACTCGTGTCCTTCTGAAATATAATTTTAATTTTTTTTACACCATCGCGTTACCGTTCAAACGATATAAATCAAGACGATAAAACATAAAGCATCCTTGATAATATCTCATCGAGATAAAATCTAATAGAAAACACGTTGTTGACACACACGATAAAGTTCTCTCTTATAATTTAATAGGATAAATATTTTTGATTGAATCAAAAAATGGAGAATAAAGAAAATTCATTTTAACAATTTATCTTTTATTATAATTAAAACCTGTTCAAAGAGTAAAATCATAAAATATCTTTTTATAATATTCATCGATTATTCATAATTAACCGGCACATATATGAAACAAGTGTGATACTTCATCGGAAAAAATTCTATTCTAAAGTTTACAGATCAAAATCGTACATTTTATTCACAATTGTATAAGGTAAATCTAAACAAAAAAAATTATTCTAACTAATTCATATAATTAAATAAATTCTTTTTCTATAATCCTTCATCTTTTTTCTTTTTGTATTTTTCCAAAGGGAGGTATGTTACATCCCTGATGTAATTGGAACAAATAAAAATAACATAAGAAATAATATTAGGTATAAAAAAAAAAAGGGTAATGTACAAGTAATAAAATGAAAATAATATTAATCCAACATATATAAATATATAAAATATAAATTGATATTATATTATTATATAAACAAGATGAAAATAACGTTATAAAAGATTTGTTAACCAGTCCAATTTTCCTACGACACTTAGTTTAATAATATTAATAATATATAAAGTTTTGAATCACCTTGTGTCGTTTCTTCTTACACAAATGAAAAGGTAGACACAATGTGGACGTCGTCGTGGCTTCGGATACCTTTGTACGAGACGACGAACGCCACCCTAACTAGTAGTAGGCATTGGTTTATCACTATAACTCGACTACGCGCAGTTCGTCCTTGCGTACCGAACCCTTCCACTTTCAAACGGTGCTGACCCCTTGTCATTAAAACGTTTAAACTTCCTTTCAATATATAAAACTGTTTCATCCCTAGAAACATTATAAAAAGTCTCCCATTTTTAATACATCATCATCTAAAGACACTTCTGTCCTAAGGATCATTCAAAATTAGAATCTGAATTTACATTTGGTTGTCTTTAAAATATTCCAGCTAATGAATTAAACAAAATATAATTAATGAAATTTATTTGATACTAATTACTTGGAATATTACTTATTACATTTAATTATTTATACACTTTTTAGTTTTAGTTATTTGAAAAATTGTGAAAGATTATTTGAAGGTCGAACACTGGTCAGAAGTTTGTTTAAACGAAACACGTTTTAAATATTGTTTATTAAGTATAACTAAGCAGCTATAGGTATATGAAAAAGCTTTTAAATGTTATATGTGAGAATAAAAGCACGTGTCCCAACTATCGAGCTTAACTTTTTTACACGTAAAGCATACGTAAAAGGTTCAAGGATTCTTAAGAAGGTCAATAACCAATGAATACGTGACGTATTAATTATCCTATAATAAATATAAAATCAAATTTTCGTTTATGATCATGTGTTTATTAACATCAGGCTAGAATGTATGACAATATTAATGTATAATGCATCATATTTCTTGATTTATTAAAAACAGCTTTTTCTTTCTTCTTTATAAATAGCATTTTTAAACTTTCACTTTTATCCTGAAGAGTGGATGTATTATATTAATATTATATTTTTATTTATTTATTTATTTATTTATTTATATATATACTGACAATACGTCTAAATTTAAAGCACAAAAGTATTCGTTTTAAATCGTAATGTCACTTCGATAAAAATTTATCGGAGTCTTAAAAAGTACTATTTTTATTATTATTATTATTATTATTATTATTATTATTATTATTATTATTATTACTATTTTTAGTATTATAATTATTACAACCGACGAATAAAAATTGAAATATAAAAATGCACTGGTCTTGTAATCCCCTTTGGTTAGACAAACGACTTGTGAACGTTGTTAATTTTTATTGCTCGTAATTTTCGTGCAATTTAATGATACTTATAATAATTCATAGCGTAATTCTCTCTTAAGAGTATATTATTAAATATATATATATAAATATTTTTGATATATATTTATATATATCAAAATATAAACGTGTATATCCACTTAGGCAAATTATTACGGCGAGTTTGAAGATTGATGGGTGAAACAATGTACATGGAACGTTTGATCTTACGTGGTCAAAGTTACACCAGTGATCAATCATGAGTAATCTTTAAAATACTGACTTTTATGATCATTTTTTTGATAACACTTCGTTATCGTATTTTCCCTCTATTACGTATAATAAATTTGTCTTTCGTCTTTCTTTTATCTTGACTAGCATTTAAAAAGCGAGACCAGCCTCGGAATAAGTTGTAAAGATTTTTTCAATTGAGTTTGCGTAAGCTGCCGTCCTCAGATCAAGTCCAAGGTTAAACTTCATAGCGGTCTTCATGATGGCCTATGGAAAAATAATATAAATAGAACAAAAAATATATCAATGTCATTGTTAAAAATTGTCATAAAATATTTAAAAAAAAAAAAAAAAAACTTACCCTGGCAGATCGTTCCATTGTATAATCTAATCCTGAATGTACAATATCTTTTTCAGAAGCACCAGAAATACGCTTATTAAAAGCTTCTGAAGGAGTAACAGGAATACGACCACCAACTCGACCAAATCTACGTTCCAATGATTCTTGTACAGATTCTGTAACACAGCAAACGAAAAATGATTTATTTAATGAATGAAATTATTTCTAATCTGAGTAACTTAACTACTACTATAATATTGCATTTAACTAACCAAGTAAATGATAATTAGATTCTCGTTCGTATTTGAAAGTTAAACGACCATACGAAACGTGATTTAAATTCTTCAACCATTCGAAGAAAGAAACTGTAACACCACCAGCGTTAATATAAAGATCTGGTATAACGAGTATGTTTCTTTCAATGAGTATTTGATCGGCAGCTGGAGTCGTTGGACCATTGGCAGCTTCGGCTATTATTTTTGCCTAAAAGAAACAAGTAAAAATATGATAAAAATAATATTCATATCATTTTGTATGTGTAAATAAAAATACAATAATTAAATACAAATATTTACCTGAATACGGCACGCGTTATCTTTGGTAATAACTTTTTCTACAGCAGCGGGTATAAATATGTCGCAGGGCTCGTACATGAGATTCTCTCCCGTGTACGGTTTGGCACCAGGAAAACCTACAATCGTACCATTTTCTATACGGTAATCTTCTAATTGCTGAAATAAAACAAATATATATTCAAATGACAATTTATATTTGATATGATAAGTTTATATGAAAAATAAATGTTTAGATTGAATACTTTTGGATCGATGCCTTCCTCACTGACGATTGCACCGTCATGTTCAATGACTCCTATGCAAGCAGCACCAGCACGATGTAAATAACGCATTGTGTGCAAACCAACATTACCAAAACCTTGGATGATGAAAGTTTTTCCACCCCAACCAGGCGTGGTACCTACAAATCAAAACACACTACACTTCATTAAAATTTTAATTCTTTAAAAAGAAAACAACAATTTTATATGATCAACGCAATACGTACCAATCATACTCATAAAGTTAGCTTCATTAATAAAATTCTCCAGTCCGTGAAATACACCGCGACCAGTAGCAGATATTCTTCCATGAATTCCACCCTGATTAATGGGTTTACCGGTTACACAAGCATGAGCATTAATATCCAAATGGCCGATTGTTTTTGCATAGGTATCAGCAATCCAAGACATCTCTCGTTCTCCTGTACCCATATCAGGTGCAGGTACATCTACACCAGGTCCTATAAACAAATTAATTCTAATTATTATATTAATATTTAATGTACACGTATATATTATAACAATTAATTTACCACGAGAAGCTTACATTTTGTATTTTCTACCGTTCTCTGTTTTAAAATTAGTTTTAAAAAAAGGTTTTTAAAAATGCTAATACATTATGTTATTTTTAAGTATAGAAGAAACGGATAAGAAAAATTACGAAGAGTATATAGATGATTTTTGATGTTCTTACTTCATTGTTATAAATACTATTACTTGTAAATATTAGCATTACTTTATTTTTAGGTACGAGAGATAAAGATAAGAGAACAAGAAAGATACTTTAAATAAACAACAAAAAAATGCAATAAATTTGTTCTTTTGCAATATGTTAAGTAGAACACAATAAGAACAAGGATAGAGATTATTTTAAGCAGGCTCTCACAAATGTTGATTTTCTACGACAGATTTGATCTAAAATTATCACAGATGAAATAACGTCGAGGCAGTAACAGCAGCAGCATCAGCAGCAGACGAACAGGCAAGCAGGCATACGAAATGACGTAACAAAATGCTGTAGATTGAGATGCCAAAATGGTATCTTTGTTGTTCGATATAGAAAATGTATAGAAAAATTCGTTACTCTTATTAATTAATTTTAATAATCAATTACCAATGAATCCTTTCTTTGCAAGCTCCAACGTGAATCTTCTCGTAATTTTTTCAAGCTCGTGCTCGGAATAATTTTTCGGATTGATTTTGATACCAGCTTTGGCACCACCAAAAGGTACATCCACGCAGGCACATTTAAATGTCATCAATGCGGACAAGGCTTTTACTTCGTCTCGAGAAACATCCATTGAAAAACGGATACCTGTAAAAAGTTATTTATTTTATTAAAAATCATTCTTTTTATATAATATACGAAATATAATTATATTATAGTATATATTCCTACGACAACTATTTTAATAATTTTTTTATAATTATAATTTCTTTTTTCAATATTTATTTTAGATGAACCTCGACATACTTATCCTTGTATTTTACTTGCATTTTACAAATACAAGTTAATTAACGTTACCTCTCCAAAACTCGTACACATATTTGCGATAGTTATTATTGAAAAATACACGTTGCAAGATTTGTTGAATTTTGGATTTCTAATTCTAATCATTTAACACAATTCACAATTTATTCGTGTATGCTGACTTGACAAATTATAAAATCTATTCTAAAAAAAGAGAGCTTCATTTATATAAATAATAGAAAATTAATATTCGTATTAATAATTAATTTTCAATCAATAACAACAAATAAAATAATAAAATACAATTTTAATTAAATCATTTCAATTGATTGTTACTGTTATCAGCAATCACTGGGAAGGAACTATAATGAAATAAGAAGTATTTTCTTTTCAGACTTCTAAGCAACAATAATCTGCATAACAATGAACATATTCATAAATATTCAGAGCACCCACGATAAATTATCTTAATTACTGAAACAATACAAAATTGTATGCACTTAAATGCAATACAAATAATTGTATAATTTATATAAAAAAAAAAAAAAAACGATGAAGTTAATGAAATGAAATCAATCAATAGGAACAAAGAGAAGAACCAATTGTAAATGTTAATGACCTTAAATATCGTGTCATTGCCATTAAACGTATATTATATCGTTTTATCGTGTGATTAATTTAAATGCCAGATTACTAAGAAACATTTGGCAACATCACTTGACGACGTATATAATCATTGCTAAGTTTTTCAAACACACACTCCTTTGTGTATATATACCAAAGTATTCGAGAGATATGCTCAAGTTCACGAACGATTTATTCAAACGATATGATCAGTCAATCTAGTTATCAAGAATCTATGTAAATATGACCTGCCTCTGGTACTCGTTGAGTACTCAACCCTCTTTTTCACTTCATATTTTTATCACGTTCGATATAAAATATTGAATATACAGGCTTGAATATGCGTGATGGGGAAACATGTGTGCGTGTTTGTGTGTATATAAGCACAGGTTGTGATAAACAAAATAATTATTACGTTTAAATAACTTAGTGGTGAGTCATCCGAACGGACAAGGACAACATCTGCACTATACATTTTCATCCTCTCTCTTTCTATTTAATTGATTTGATTTGGCTAACACATAGTTAGTATTAGTTTTATCCCACACGTGACGATTCTAACAATTAAAAGATAAAGAAAGTTATAACAAGATTCATTTCGTAATCCATTAGTAGCCCAGGTGTTACATCTTAAAATGAACTATAAAAAGCATTGAGTATATTGGCATGTTTGAAATATTTCATTCGTAAGGTATATTTTTGTTCGCTGTTATTTTTCTTTGCCCGATGACGAAACACCGTATTATTTTTTCCTATCGTTATCAACTTAATTAGTATATGAAAATGTTATCTCCTCGTTTTAAAAAAGAAAAAAAAAATAAATAAAAGCGACAATATTTAAATATTTTCAAACAATTTTTCTTCTTATGCTCTTGTAAAATTTTAAACGTCGTAAAAAAATACAAAATGTATATATTAGGTTTATCAGTATTTTTCTATTGAACACTAATTTGTTTAATTACAACTGTTCGAGGAAACACGCAATGAAACTCGATACTTGTGTGAGTACATTTCTGTTAAAAAAGTAACTTAAATTAAAGTATACGCTAATTCTCTTATTTTTCTACAAAGTTGTATGTATACGTGAGCGTGAATTAATTCAATTCTCTTTATCCTTGCAGTGGTACCTCAATCATTGAAATATTCATGTACGTTTTGCTGTTCAAATTTATTCAAAACAAAAGAAAAACAAAAAAAAAAGATATTAAAAATAAAATAAAATTAAATTAAAAAAAAAAAAATACAAATTTCCAAGAAGAAAAAAAAAGAGTCAAGAAAAAAAAAGGGAATGAGATAAAAATTAAATATACCAAATATACCAAAATATTTCTTTTCTTTTCTTTTTTTTTTTTCTTTTTTTTCTTAATGTCTTTACATCACAGTAGAAGAATTAGGTGATAATTTAGTCTTCTTTAGTATCGAGGTTAAAACCAACTACTTTGAAGCCATAAAAATGGTTACAAGTGTGCGAAGAGTCCTTACATACGCTGATACGCTATACCCATAAAAATGAACTCGCAAATAAAAAAAGACGTGGGATGAGATGTTCAGCTGACGCTAAGCAATGCAAATTACATTTTTCGTCGAATCTTATATTTTGTTTTCTTTTATCGTACACTACAACTGTCTTTTTCGCAAATTTACTCTTACACACTTTTTTTAAAAAAAAAACATGCATCCAGATGCAAGGAATTCAATTAACGCATTAAAAAAATAAACATTTTATTCATCGTTCTTATTACCACGGTGTTTTACATTTCTAAAACAAAAAGTTTTTCTCGGTAATCAGTTTAAAATTAGAATAAGAATTATTTCATCGTCGACATGTAATATCTAATTTGACAGTCATCGCTTTAATAATAAAACAAGATAAATGTTTCATGAGAATAAAATACATGTGTTTTAGGTATTCATGTAATCTTTTCAATTATATATATTTGAAAAAATAATGTTTCATAATTCAAGTATTTAATAGCGTCAGTAAATCTCAGCGGAGACTTCCAAACAATTTTTATACTTCCTTGTTCCTAATTTTCCTCTACATTAACATGTTATTTACCGAATAAGAAAGTAATATACCATGTAAGAGAAAGAATACAAAATACAAGAAAATAAAAATGACATTAACTATGACCAACTTCGTCGCTTCGCTTTGTGCTAAGTTTACAATCACATGAGTGATCGTCTCATTCAAAATTGATCTTACCAAGATGAAAAATAATTTTGAAAATACTTGTTGAAGTATTGAATCATACAGTTAGATTATGAATCATTACTCCTTAAAGTTAAAAAAATGTTGTAAATTAAGAAATGTTTAAATTTTTTAATTGAAAAAAAAAAAAAAAGAAAAATGATTGATTTTAACTTATAATTAACATTTCTTTAATTAAAAAAAAAATAATTTCTATAAAATATTGATAGTATTTAGAGTATTTATCTGTTTTCCATTTGTTATCTTTTTATCTTTTTATCTGCGAATAAGAAAGAACGTGCGCGCACAGATATGTGACGTAACCAAACTGCAAACCATCAAAAACCTTGTCTACAATTAACTTATCTTTAATCTTTCAACGATAAACGTTTCTTTACATTTTCATGAATATCTTCAATAAACCCCGGAAACTAAATTTTATAAGAAACGTGCGTAACATAAAAAAAAAAAAAAAAGAAGAAGAAAAATAAACTTACGTTGCATTCCGATAAATAATTCATTCGATTCGCGAATAATAAAATGAAAAATATTGAACACTTTGATAAAGTAAAATATAAGATGATGACGTAACAGACACAATTGGATTCCAATTGGGGCCATATTAAATATAATAATATTAAATATATAAATTTATTTGTGCATCTTGAAATGAAATGCTATTAATCTACGTTTAAATCACGATTTTGTATTATCAAAATGAATTGATATTAAAATATACGCGATTATTTTACCTTTATATCTAATTAAAAATTGCTCGATTATTAAAGGTTTATTTTTGGCAAAATTTCAAGTCATATTGATCAGCTGAAATTATATAACGTATTTTCATTTGATTTTACACACGAATAGATACAACATAAAGCTTATGTACACACACAGATATCCATAGCAAAAGATAGATAGATAGGATTAAATACTTACTACTTATTAGACAATCTATTCGTTATCGGTTCAACTGTCGTTCAAAAATTGAACAGGTAAATCGTATAATGCATTTGTTATCAAACGCGGTAAATTATAATTGTTCTATATGTATAATAATGAAGAGAGTATAGTATTATAATACTTAAATACTTTCTTTGTTTTCTTCAAAGCATGCAACGTAGCAATGAACAAAAGAAGGAAAGTAAAAAATGAATAAAAAAATCAGAAAATAAATTCTACTTATAGTGTTTAAAAAAAAAAATTAAAATAAACAATAATAATAGTAATAATAAATGATATACGCACCTCCTTTGCAAGGTGTACGATGTGTCGAATGTTGGGCACGGTAACCAGTGATCATTTCATAATCACCGGAATCACGTCTAAGAGGAAATGTTGTTTCAAGTATGTGATCGCATGGTTCCATCAGCATTAATATTCCCTTAACTTTTTTCTTACGTTCTTCCACGGATATCCTCGAACGTTTACCGATATCTTCGACTAACTTATCCTCGACTATCTGGCAAGCACGATGGAAAAAGTATTCGACCATGTCGAAGAATTTAGGATTAGGTGCATTTTGCACATCCTTCAAATGTTCGGGAATTTGATGATCAGCGTAACCTCGCATTTGCAGGGCCGCTGTTGTACCTCGAATTAGTGTACCTCGTAAAACATCATTACTAGGCACCTGTTTTAAACCGATAGGTGATCTCGTCAATTTTCTCACGTGGAACATTGTTCTTATTCTTGATTTAATAATTATTCCCCAGGAAATACTTGTGTGATTAACACCGGACGACTAATTTGAATTATCTCGTTTCCTTTTTTTGGAACGTAGATTACTGAATCGTTTTTATATTTTTAACACTGTTTCTCTTTTAGTTACTCCATTTGATTTTCTTCTTTCTATTCTTAAGGCGTCTTCTTTATTTCCCCCTCTTTTTCTTCTTCTTCTTCTTCTTCTTCTTCTTCTTCTTCTCTATGAATTTTAATTCCTCCTCCTTGTATCTTGTTAGAAATGATCCAATAACCAGCCACGAATCCTGAACAAAATGTATTGGATAATTTTTAGTTTTCTTTCCCCCCTCCTGAATCTTCACTACCCCTGCCCTTATTTTTATTCTTCTTCTTCTTCTTCTTCTTCCCTTCTACTTGCCCCTTTTTTGTCTATCCTTTCTCTTCTACCTACCTGATCGTTTTGGTTTGCTTTGTCAGATACTTGTGTTATATTTACTACTACTAATCTTTCCTCACCTTTTTCCCCCAACTATTCAGTGTACCGACCGACTGACTCTACTCAAACCTTCTACCTTCCTCCGCTTTTTCTCTGTCGATACTACTTGACAAAATATATATATATATATATATATACATAACCATTGATTATCATAAATTTAATTTCAAGAAAGGCAACTCCCCTTTCAGTGAAGTTTTCTCAACTGTCTGAAGCGCCATCTAGTCGTGTCTGCATACAAACTGGAAGAAATTATAATCTAATTTTTTTTAATTTATATAAAATATATTATTGAAGTTATTTAAATATATTCTTACAGATAATAGAATTCTATTGTCTTTTATATTGCATTAATAAAGTTTACTTACGTAAAAGAATTATTTTCCTCGTACCAATAGTGTGCAAGATTACAAACTTTAAGGAAATGATCGTTTTCTTTATATTTGGGAAAAGTATCATTCCTTTTTTTCCGTTCTTTTATTAATATTTATTTATCTTTATATCAAGGTAGTATAGAAATATTTTATATGTCGTTTAATTTTATTGTTTTTTTTAAATAAAATGTACAATTCTGTTTTATATATTAACGCGTATAACGGAAGTTACACTGTGACGGCCATCTTGCGCTTATCTCATTCGCGCGAAATTTAAATGATGATTTTATTGTGCGCAGATTGCGTAGATTTTTAAATATTTAAAAATATTTAATAACGATGTATTCACTTTTTATAAATATTTCAATACATTCAATGCAAGATCATTTAAACATACGTATTTTTATGAATTGTATTTACGTTAAACATATTCTATACACTCGTTAATATAAAAATGGTACACCAAAGATGGCTGAAACATAGTTTCCGTTTTACACATCATATATATTATTATTATACACATATTATACACATTTTATTCTTTTCTTTTGCTAGTCTCTTCACAGAGTTGAAAAATAACAAAGAAATTTTTAGGTTATGAATGATCAAATAAAAACACATTCACTATTTAAACGTTTCTTAATAACTTACTTGTAACTATTGTATTATACAGTATTTTATTTTATTGACGCCATCTCAAAAGATTATTAATTTAAATTAATAAAAACAATATTAAGAACTTAAATGATATTTTTTACTGGGTATTTAAAATATTGTTTATAGAGGTTACATATTTTAAATTTACATGATATCTAATTTTTATTTATTTTGACATTCATGTTTATTTAATTCTAATAGGTTATCTATAAATAAAAGAAAATGTTTCCAAAAAAGATTATTAAAAAAGTACCGGGGGACTTACCACCACCTACAAAAAAGGAAAATCAAGGATATATTGATAACTTAGCTAATAAATCAAAGATAGAGTTGGAGGAACTTTTAGAAAGACAGAATAAAATGTTAGCTAATAAGTGAGTAATGTTTGATGAAGATTCTATTCTAATATTATTTTACATATTTTTTATTATTCAAATTTTATCTCTTAGAAAATTTATTTCAATGCTTCCCGATAAAGGGGAAAAAATTAAAACGTTCAGAAATAAATTGTTAAATCAACTCGATCATCAAAAAGAAATAGATAAAGCAGCTGTGCTTCTTTCGAGACTGAATATAGCATCGGAAGGAAAAGCAGCAATGAATGAATTGGAATGGACAGGTGTTTGTCCCAAAGAAATTCATAAAAATAAAATTGTTGAGTTGGATAGCGACGACGAAGAAGAAGACCCATTAAAGATTTTAGCACAAGTAGGTAATTCTTTTCCGAAGTATCTATAAAGTAATATAGATATTCTTATCAATATTTAAATAATATTAGCCTACAGGAACCGGTGTACATAAGAAAAAAGTTATACATTTACAACCAACGGAACCGTTAATAAAACCAGAAGATTTAGAGGAAATAGAATCTTTCGAAGATGAAGGGAAATCGCTTTCCGAATTAACGCATGTAAAATATCTTATCGATAAGGTTGAAAAATCTCCGGAAAAAAATCAAATTAAAAAGGAACCATTTAAGCCATACAAAACTACTAAGAGTAATGTTCATGATCCGGAAAAAGAGAAACAAAGGAAATATATTAAAAATTACGCGGTTACGGCTGCTACTCCACCTCATATTGTACACGGTGCTGTTAAATCATTAAATTTAAGCGAATCGTTACAATTGCAAAGGGAACAAGTTAAAAGGATGCAGGTAACTTGGCAAATCATTTTATACAGAATAGATGTTATATTTAAAAAAAGAAGAAAATAAGAATGTTTTCTTCTAGTTAATTAATATGTTTTGTATTATCACTTCGATGTAGGATATTCAAGCGAAACATGCAGTTGAGCGATTAGTAGAACAACTAGGCTTGCATAATGTTGGTTCTGTACCAAATAATGTTGGTGATTATCGTATACCTGAAGAAATTAAGGATAATAGTTCTAGTTCAGAAAGTGAACAAGATGAAGTTTATGACGATGAAGATAACGATAAAAGAGTAACTGTTGTTTATACAACAGAATTTACAAAAAGTTAAATGTTATTAATTGAATACAACTATGGAGAAAAATAAATTATAGGTTTAATATTGGCAAAAACGAATTGTTCAAGATAATTTGTACAATTTGTTTTGTTCTGTAAATATTGTTGTGAAAAATAATACTTTCTATACATGATAAATACGTTTGTAATTAAAAATTATGAAACATATTCAAATCATTTACATTCCTTTAACTTTTCTTTAAATCAAGGCTTCTAACTTAAGAGCTCATGGAAAGTAAGCAAAACATATTTTATCAAAGTCAATTTTCATTTTTAACATGTTGAATTCCACGTCAGTGGAATAATTGTTTCCTTAAGAATTCGCTCAATGTGTTAAAGAAACCGATTTGGTGGATGATAAAAATCCATCCGAAAAAAATGTCTGCCGTATGAAATTTAGGTTCCTAATACTATCATAAATAACATATTAAAATATATTTGAAATTTGATTTTTATTCAAAAGTGTCTGCCATAATTTTCTACCATTATTTTATTTTTTGAATAATAATAATAGTAAATAATAAAATAGCCAAATATCAGCCTTAAAAAAATGTTTTTAAAGTTGGTCTAAATTCTGTACCTTTGCTATCTGAATGACGCCATAAGAATTTACATTATTGAATAATTTTGAAAATTTATAAGGTGATAAGAAAGAATAAAATGTTTTCGCAAGTCTACGTTTATAAGTTTTATTTTTTTATTGTAATTATAAATCAATTGTAACCAAAGTTATTAATGATTTCTGTATAAGGTGCAGCAATTCTGGAAACAGATGCTTCAGCCTGTTTTGTAAGTTTCTGTAATGAAAAAATTCATTTTAAAGGTATATTTGAATAATACAAAATTATATATGCATGTATAGAACTTCTTAAATAATAATAATAATGTATTATAATTGGAAAAATACTCACTTTGAGTTTGTTTCTCTTCTGGACTTCGAGGATAGATCTGACGCGCCGTTTGTTCTCTAAAGTGCGAACCACAGATTTGTACTTCCAACCAACTTCGTGGGATAATCTTCCAACGTGACAATACTGAAATACAAAATATTTGCAATGTTTTATTATTTTGTTCCATTTATATTAATACAAATGAAATATTTCATAATGTTATAAAACTCAGCTAAATATATCATCAAATCCAGTAAAATGTACTGCATTCAGGCGCAAATTACCATACCATCATTGTTTGTTATAAAATAATGTTAAAGAATAATCAAGAAAAAAGAAGTATATACAATAATCTGACTAGAACTTGAAAATATTTAAATAAAAAATTACCTTTCTACCAGGTTTTAAGCACATTACTCTCATAGCACCTGGTACAACGACACATTTCCTGCGATCATAAGGAGGTGGACAACCTTCATAAACTTTTAACCTTCTTAGAGCATCCTTACCTCTTTGCGTCTTATGTGGGATCATACCTGCAATCAAATTAATATTTCATATTATTAATAAATGTTAACAAAACAAAAATCATTGAACATGTATCCAAATTTTGAATAATCTCATAAGATATAGTGGTTTCATTACATATCAAATAATGTAGGTATAAGTAATCATTGATTAGTATTAATAAATAAATATAAAACAAATGTTCTCTTAAAAGAAAATATTATTGAATGAATATACCTCGTACTGTCTTCCAAAGAATTTTACTTGGTGCACGGAAATGGAATGGACCACGCGCAGGATTAATATTACATCTTTTACGCAAGAACGACATAAACTTCAATTTATTTCTGCAATCAAGAAGATTAGTATTGAGATTATTTTGTATATTTCTTTTGTGTTCATCTTATAACACAGGTAACTTATCTTTCTAGATAATTATAATGATAATAATGATAATAATAATAATAATAATAATAATAATATAGTAATATATTATACGAACTTGAAAAAATTTCCAGAAATGTTAAGTTGTTCGCTACGAACAACAATAACTTTATTTCCTTGCAAGATCGTTTTGGCGATGATAGCTGCTAAACGGCCGAGTAGATGGCCGCGGCCATCTATCAATATTGGCTAAAAATATACCAAAAAAAAGCATTAGTCAAATTATTATAGTTTTTTTTCATTCATAATTGATATTATACAAAGGATTTGACCACAAGATATGTATAAACAATTATAATAATAATAAAACAAAAAACCGATATCGACATAATCCACGTGTGTAACAACGTAAACGCACCAATTATTCGATGAAACATTAAGAATAAAAACACTTAAACAATTTTATTATGGAACAAATTTAACGTAAAATATGTTAATATTATTGTTAATAATTATTTATCTAGTATATGAAAAGAATAAATAATAAATCTTAAGAAAACAACAATTTACAAAGAACAACGTGCGCGACTTACTAATAGAACCTAACTGTCCATCTTTGGTTTGGTACAATATGTTAGACAAAATAATATTTTCGATGGATAATATTGTTTTTTTATAATACATTTTTAACAAGGTGAAGGAATAAGTCTAAGAATAATTTGTTATAACGTTAATATATACAAAACTTTATCCACAAACCTTTTCACTGAAACCAGTCATTGCGATGTCTATCCGGAAAAGACTGATCAGGCATTTTACTATATAAAGGTAAAGGAAGTCAACCTATAGGAACATTTTAAGTGTTGCCAACCAATTAGAAGAAAGCAACATGGCTGCTACTCGACTGTAGCGCCGCCACACAGGTTCCTAGTTCTTAAACTAGGAACTTTTCAGCGACTACGTCATTTCTGTCTTGACTTTCAAAGAGTAAAGGTATGTACTTTATTTATTAATAAATAAATTGTTTATTTAATTGGGTTTTTAAGTAAAATATACAGAAAAGAACAAATATATCATATATTTTAGTAATAAATTGTTATATAAATATTTTAGTTATAAATTGTTTTTATATTATTATAACATTTGTTGAATTTGGATAACAGGAAGTACATGCGCGTATTACATCTTAATAATGTCACACACAAGTAGACACGATTACAAATTTAAATAAATTATTTAAATGATTTAATTATAAAAAAGAAATTAACAGTCTATTATTATTAAATAATATAGGAGAGGGAAAATAGATGAACATGCGTGAGTTTTGATCATTTTTCCAAAACAATAAATTATTATAATATTCTTAGAGTAATATAAAAAAAAAGGAAATAAAATCGAAGGATAATAACAACATATAAACTCAATAATTGTCGAGGATTTTATTAACAATGTATACAAAAAAAATTTAATTATCAATTTTGGATGCTGTTTGTTCATCGTATTGAATCGAAGGAATCATCGGTGGTTTGAAACCATATTCGACTTTTGATTGTCTGAAATTACCAATGTCTCCTAAAGGATATCCTTCCGATTGTCTCGCATTTCTCATAATTCCCGGTACGATTGATTGTTGCGTTTCAAGGAGGAACAATGGCGAGGACTTTAACTGCATTCTTAAAGAACTCGATGAAATTTGACGCGAATCGATGTATTTGTTTTTCGGTGTCCTATCTTTATTATCAAAAATTCTGGCACGTCTTCTGTGAGATCTTAAATTTCCGTTTGAAATCATTTCTTTCGAGGGAACGGAATTCGAGGATTGTTCCAAGTAATTAAAATGAACATTTTTATTATTGTTATTATTATTATTATTATTATTATTATTATATCCGGTAATATTGTCTTCAAAATAAAAGTTCGGCTTTTTGCGCGAGTTTTCGTGAATCGATGAAGAAGAAGAGGAAGAAGAATTAATATAATTTCTATGAAACGGAATGGATGTAACTTCGGTGTAAAATTTGTGTAACGATCGATGTACTTGCGATTGCGGTAAAACAAGTTTATCGATATCTTCGGAATATACTTTAACATTTTCCGAATGTTTTCCCGCTTCGATAATATACGGTTTATTATTATGTTTAATTACTTTCTTTTCCGAATAATCCGGAATAATTTTGTCGCTAGAAATATATGGTAATTTAATATTAACCGGATATGGTTGCATAATTAATCTATGAATTACGTGAGGTACTTTCTTTTCTCCTGTTTTTTCGATATAAAACGTATAAGGATCAGATAAACGAGTTTGTTTTTCTAACGTCTGTTTGTCGTTAGAAATTTGTGGATGTATTTGTCCAAGTTGTTCAGTCGAAGTTGTTTGTTTGTCCGTTAACTTTTCTATCGAATAAAATACTTTATTATCGAGATTTTCTAATTCAGCGGTATGCGTGCTGTATGCAGGTTTCTCGACAGATTTCTTTGCTATTATGGAATAAGGCGAAGATACCGGTACAACGTATCTGGTCTCAATAAAAGGATTATTTTGAAGAATCCTTTGGAAAAGATGATATTGATTTTGAGAAGGATCCGATTTTTCTTCGTACTGATTTTCTATATAACGATGACCGCCATTTTTATCCGATTTCAGGTTATTAGGTGTCTGATGTTTATTTCCAAAGCTAAAAATATTTCCAACATCCGTCGAGTATTGTTCGTAATTTGTGCTAGAATCTTGGGATTGTCCTGGTAATACAAAAATTGGTATACCAATATTGTTAAGTTTGTTGTTATTATTATTATTATTATTATTATTATTCTGTTGCGATGGAATGGAACTTGCATCAACTCGTTTATCGCTAGACAAATACAATCCCATTGAAATGTATGGTAAATTGATATTCCTTTGAACACCATCCGCATTATTGATTAATAAATTATTCGTTTGACGAGATCGCGAATGATTTTCTTCGATATTATCGTCAAAGTGATCAACGTAAACGTTGGAATTTCCTGATCGAACATCTTGCAATCCACTTATACGAAATTCTTTCTGTACGTTTTCGTAATTAATCGGTTCATTTATTTTACCTTTCTGAAATATATTTTCAACGTTGGGAGACAACGGTAATGAAAATTCAACCGGGTAATGAATTTCTTGAATTGGTGCGTTGTGATAAATTTCGATCGATTTTTGAATTTCCACTGTATCTTCTGCTTTATTTTGATTCGTCGAATTCCCATGAAACTTTTGGTATTCCGATTGTTTAGAAAATTGTTGATAATTGTTGTTTATATTCGAACACGATTTATTAGATTCGTCGTTACTCGTTGTATTTTCTTCGTCTAGTGTATTAACTTCGGTTTGCACAGTGCTAGTAGAAACAACACACTTGACCGATCGATTATTTTCGCTATCATCGTCATCGATGAAAGTATTTTCTTCATCGTTAACGAGAGCTACGCCAACTCGAAGTGGATTCAAAACCAAAGTTGATCCAATCGTGTCTTCCAATTCTGGACTTTTTTTTTTCTTATCATTCGACAAATTTTCCGACATCATTAATTGCGGAAAATCTGGTACAATAATTGGACCAGAAAATTTTCCATAAGACGTTGACGAAAATGATGACGCAGTTGGAAGATTATCGTTTGTCTCCGATTCAAATAATTCATCCTCGTCGTTTGATTCAATCCTTTCATTTGTTCCATTCGTGATTTTACTTTCTTTATTATTAATTACAGTCATTTCGTAATTAGTGTTTGATAATGGAACTGATTGATGATGGTTTTCATTAATAGGAATACGAAAAGCAAGATTCTTTATATTTGTATCGTTTGTTTCATTATCTTTCGATGTTGTATGATTAAAGTTAACATTATCGAAAGATGAAGAAGATCGATCTGATAATTGATCTTGTTTAAACGTTATTATTTCGGTAGTACTTTGGTATAAAGTATCATTCTCGAAGTATAATCTTCTGGAAAGTGATGGATGTAAAATTTGTTTATGCGGGTCTAACGTTTTAACTTCTGTCAAATGTCCAGACTGAAAAAAAAAAACAAAAAATGATACGATCGAAAGAAAATTGTTTAATATTATTATGTAAGCGTAAGTTTATAGCTAAAACAAATATTATTTTATGTTATTGTAAAAAAGGAAGAATGTAATGAAAAGCCTCCAAACCCAAAAGGGGCTGAGTAAGAAATAAATAAAATAAATAAAATAAATAATAATAAATGAACGAACGAACGAACGAACGAACGAACTAATTAATTGCAAAACAGTTTCACTTGAAAAATAAATGTCTTCGAATCGTATCACATGTCACACGTTTGTGTAATGCGATTGAAGGAAGAAAGTTTGTAGAATCGTGTCACAAGAATCGACACGATTCATCGCGAAACCTGTTTAAGTGGAATACCTCTACAGTAGAGCAGTTTGAAATTAGCGCATCAGGCAGAGTCGCAATGAGAGAAAGGTGCAATTACGGTACCAGGATGGTCTTCCTTTCTCCTATACCGTTGGATGCACAAGTGAAAAAAAAGGACTGCGTTAGTGTGCGGGAAATGATGCGTCGGATTTTTCTGACTCATTTGAAAGAAAAACCAGTGAGAGTTGTATAAATTTGGTTGGCTCGTGTAAAAGTAAAATGTGCATAAGAAATCATTACTTCCTTAATGTACCGGAACGTTCAAATCATAATAACTACTTTTTCGCGTGCTCTCTCTTCCCATTATTTTCGCAAGTCTTTCATTTGTTCCTCTTTTGTTCTCTCATTTTCCTTTCTTTTCTTTTCTTTTTTGTTTTTTTTTAGACGATTAGAGAAGACTTCATAAAAATAATTTAATTTTAAATATACACGTGTATGTGTGTACGTTCTTGAAAATATGATGGTAAAAAGGAAGAAATGTTTTTTTCATATCCTTTGAAAATTATTTCAATTGTACTTACGTATTTGTTAGCTAAGTCATCCGCGGTACAAAACTCCAAATTTCCAATAATGCTCGACCAAATGGTAACGGCTAGCTGAAATCAAATTGATCGAATATTTATTTTTTTGTTAATTTTAAAAATTTTATTCTTTAATAATTCATTTTATTCATTTTAATTGTATTACTTTTAAGTTTAAATTAATTTTTTGCATTTATTTTAATAATTATATTCAATTATTCTATAATTAAACTCTTTACACTCATAGACAAATTGTTTTTCTATTTTTTTTTCTTTTTTTTTTTATATTAATTTAATAAAATTAATAGCAGAAATATACTTACTATACGGTATTGCATTTCTTCCAATTTAATACATGAAAATTTAGCTATCACTTTTACAATAATTGTACGTTTTTAAGAGAAACCTTTTCCTTTCTATTTCTTTTTCTTTTTTTTTTCTTTTTTTTTTTGTCTCGTTATGCGAAACTTATGCGAGGATATTCTGATTAATTGTAAGTAATCGAATTCTTCAGAGAATCTCTACAAGAGAACTAACGCACTTTGAAATGACACAGTATACTACTTTGCTTTGCCGGGATGCACTTGACTTGACTTAAAAGTTCCAGTTATCCCCACGCGTCGAAAGTGCGAAGAAGAAAGCTACAGCCACATACAGAATCTGTCCAGCATCCAGTTTTCGATATACATACATATGTCGGATAAGATCGTCCGCGATTACTAAGAATGTGAGATCAAGAAGAAACAAAACAACAAGATCATCTATAGAATTTAAGAAGAAAGTGGGCCATTCATACACAACAATTTCACGTTTCGGATTATCCTTTCTTTTTTTTTTTTTTTTACATTTATCCTTATTTAATATGTTGCAATAAAATTCTATCAATACTTTGTACATTTCTATTCAAAACTTTCGTTATAGTTAATTTGAAATACGGTTAATTAATGATTACATATTTTGGGTTTACTTTTTTTAAATCTAAATTACTATATTAAAAATTTATAATCGTAGAACTTCTCGAAGAATATTGGAATAATAATTATTATTATTATTTATTATAAAGATTACATCAAAATATATTATATTTTGTAAGAAACAAATTTTCTATACCTTTCCAAAAAGAAAAAAGAAAAAAAAAAATTTTATTGTCTTCTATATTAATAGAATATTTAACATCGGGAAAATAGAATGTTAATCTATTACTAATCGTGTGAAATTGATTATATCATAATTAACTGCTTTATATAAATACATGTAGATAATTTGTTACGCTAAGATAACTACTGGAATAAATTATTTTAAATTATCGCATTTGAACGCGCTCAGATTTGCGCATGCGCACTATAGCTGACAAAATATTTTTTCTCGATAATATTTTATTCATAAAAATTAAATTGAATATATAGTTAAGATTGTATTTGTTTTTTGTTTTTATTTTTTTTTATTTTAAAACTTAATTATTAAATTCGTTTCAATTTTGATTCGTTTCAATTCGTTTCTCCCACCATTTTTCTAGTAACTTTTGTCATACAGCTTATAAGCATCGTTCATAGCTCATCCACTTTCTATTTAAACGTATTACTTTAAAATGCATTCCTATATATCCCTAATATAAACAACATTAATTGCATTTATTTATATATATATATATATATATATTGGATATAATTTATTTCAAATATTACAAAAAGTTATATTTTTAACCCAAAAAATTGATGATAACCTTAAATACTATTTATCTACATTTTAATGTATTGCTATTGACCAATAGAAAATGAAAATTTAAACGCAAAGTCAGTTTTGGTCCAATCATAAAATTGCGCGTATTCTATCAGCTAATAGCATTCTTGTACATTGTTATAAATCTTACGAGTAGAAGATCTAATTGGTTAAAGATATTTTAATTTTTTTCTATTTGGTAACAGCAACAGGTCTTGAAGAAATACGCAACCGGTCTTACGACCATTGTATTGTCATCGCGCGGGTCGCGAACATTTAATGAGTACTTTCGTTATTTCAAATTCAGTTATACGATTTTCCTCGCATCTCTTATTTACAAATTAATTTAAAGTAAGTATTGTTGTCAATTGATTTCTTCATTTTATCATTATTTCCACATGATTTTCTATTAAATGTAATGTAATAGTAAAAAACATATATATATATATATATATATATATATATATATGTATGAATTATACGTGTAAATAAGAAACGGTTATGAGCAAAAAAAAATATGTAATAACTGTCATACCATAACGCTTTCAATTGTTTCTTTCAAATAAACACAACAATATGATGGATACGTATTCTTGTAAATATATACATAATAATTATTATTTATTATTCATTTCTATCTCACATAAATAGTATAGTCTTTTTGTAACGGTTTTTTTTAGTATTGATCAGATTTTATTTTAAATTATGATAAGTAATAATTGTCTTTTGTTGTATACGTTTTTTTACTCAATGATATCATGAGCAAGAATAATTTGCTTTTTAATAAATACATTTAACATAAGAAAATAAATGATTTAACGTATATTGTTCTGTGGTTACAGTATTATTATTTTTATTTGATATTTTAGAATTATTTATAGAATTTGTAAAAAGGCGTATTTCCAATCTTAATTGGACTATTATCAATAATATGCCTGCCAATAATACAGCTATACCTGCTCAGGAAATTGAACGCAATTCTAGAATTGCTAATTTCAAATTCAATAGTAAACATGAAGTGAGTTAATGCTTTTTTTCATTTTTATACAATAAAATACATATTACTAATATAATAAATATATGTTATAATAGAATAGGTTTACATTATTTATTTACAATTTGCAATTTTAGGAAGCACGTAGAAGGAGAAGTGAAATTTCAGTTGAATTACGCAAAGCAAAAAAAGAAAATCAGTTATTCAAAAGACGTAATTTAAATATCGTGGAAGATGAGGAAACATCGATATTTATCGAAAACAATGTAAAATCTGCCTCTTCGTCAATTGAAGATATCGTAGCCAATATGCTTTCCTCCGATGAAACTATCCAACTACAAGCAGTACAAGCTTGTAGGAAGATGTTGAGTCGTGAAAAAAATCCACCGATAGACTCTATGATAAATTTAGGAATAGTACCACGGTGTATTGGATTTTTGGATTATCATCATAAGTACGACAATTACTTTTTCTAATTATTTACAATTTGGTGTGTTGTATGTAAAATTTATTTATTTATATTTCTGTAGCCCCGCACTTCAATTCGAAGCATCATGGGCTTTAACTAACGTAGCCTCAGGCACATCCGAGCAGACATACGTTGTTGTCAAAAATGGTGCTATTCCAAAATTAATAAATTTACTTAAATCCAACTCATCTAATGTCGCTGAACAAGCTGTATGGGCATTAGGAAATATTGCTGGAGATGGACCAGTGACTCGTGATCTTGTTCTTGCCAATGGTTTATTGCCAGTTCTATTAAGTTTAATAAAACCAGACACCAATGTACGTATGATATATTTTTTATACGAATGACCTTAATAATACATTTGTAAATATTTTATATAATATTTATGAATGTATAGAGTGTATATATATATATATATATATATATATATATCGAAATATTTTGTTACAATGTAAATAAATTATACATTGTAATACAAAGTACATTAGAATTTTGATTATATTTCTGGTGGGACAATATTTTAACACGTTCCGTGCCAAGCCATTTGATGTTTAGCGCATTAAGTAAATATGACTACGTGTACCACCGGTGGTACTTATTGTTATGTATTATATGTTCGATGTCTTTGTTAATTTCCTATAACATCAGTCCCGTACCATAATGAATAATTGAAATTCTATTAGTAATATGTTGTTATAAAAATTCATAGATTTGATTAATTAGATTTTATTATATTTAACAAACATAGATAACATTCGCTCGTAATATAGTCTGGACTTTGTCGAACTTGTGCCGAAATAAAAACCCACCGCCACCATTTGAAGTTGTAAAAACAGCTCTGCCAGTTCTCAATCGATTGCTTAGCAATACCGATAAGGATATTTTAGGTATAACAAACATCATTCCGTTACATGATGTGTTACAGAATATGTTAATCAATATTTATATTTTATACAAAAATATTATAGCTGATGCTTGTTGGGCATTGTCATATCTTACCGATGGACCCAACGAGAAAATACAAGCAGTAGTTGATTCTGGTATTACTCCAAAATTAGTAGAATTACTTTCGTCTACTGAAGTAACAGTGCTTACGCCAGCACTACGTGCAGTTGGAAACATAGTTACTGGAAACGATGTTCAAACGGATGCAATCATTTCTGCGGGAGGACTTAATCATCTTGCGCTATTATTACAACACAATCGTATAAATATCGTTAAGGAAGCTGCTTGGACTATTAGTAATATTACTGCTGGAACCGTACAACAAATTCAGCACGTTATAAATGCTAATGTTATACGACCATTGTGTCAAGTTCTCGGAGGGGTAAAGTTGATAGATAATCTTTATAACCAAAAAATGTTACATTTTTAAATCATTTTGAAAAAGAAATGAAGAAATTTATAATGAAATATTAATATATTTACAGGGTGATTATAAATCACAAAAAGAAGCAGCATGGGCTATAACTAATTTAACTTCAGGATGTTCCGTTAAACATATAGCTTATTTGATACAAGCTGGCGTATTACCTCCATTCTGCAATTTACTCGATTCCAAAGATTGGAAAACTGTACTTGTTGTTCTTGATGGCTTATCTAATATTTTAGAAGCGTCTGCAAAAATGGGTGAAATTGAAAGTGTTACTCTTATGATCGAAGAAATCGGTGGCCTTGATAAAATTGAAAATTTGCAACAAAATGAAAATGAACAAATATACCAAAGAGCCATAGCAATCATTGATACTTACTTCTCAGATTGCGTAAGTATACAAATATACGAGCATATATTATATTAATTTAATAAAATTTGTATTTATAATTAGCTTCATAAACATCTAAAATTAATAACTGTCATTTAATAATAAAATTAGGACCAAGAGTTCAACGCAATAGATCAGAAAACGTCAGAAGGTACGGAATTACAGTTCATAGCTCCTGATATTCAACCGCAAGAAGCTTTTAATTTTTAAAATGTTTTATCATTCTTATACTACAGTTCCCAGTGAGTTATAAACCCATTTGTAAATAATTCATAGTAATGGGGCAAAAAAAAAAATAATATTAGCAATTTCTTCTTCGCGTTAATCTCGAATATTTTGTATACTTTGTGTTTTATTTTATATTCTTAAACAGCGAAAATTATTTCGACGAATGTTCTTCTTTTTTCTTATGATGATAATATTTTATTATATATCTCGTAATTATGTTAAGTTGAGAAAATTTCTTTAATTCGAAAAGAGACAAAGTAATATATACACACAAAATTTGCTCTCTATAAATTCTCCGATGATATTTTTTGGATGATGATTTGAGAAAGAAAAAGACAAATATTAATTAAGCGTTACACACAAGAGAATTTATGATTAAGCTTTGTTCATAATATTAATTATTTCAAATCGTGCATGTAAAGAGTTTCTGTCGAATTTATTTTCATTTCATATTGTGACGCGCAAAGACATATGTCTATCAATTATATTAAATCTTATTAGTGATATAAATTTGTTTTTTTTTATGTATTTTGTAATAAAACTTATATATACTTGATTGGTTAACATACTTGTGGTCGTCCTTACAACCTTTTACACATTTCTTTAAGAAGATTTAATTCTTTCATTAATCAATTTCAATAAATGACTCGTATATTGATTGCTAATAACGAAAGGATTAAAATATTAATTGTACATAATTGTATTACATATAAATAATATAAAATTGAACATAGAAATAAACAAAAAATACGTTTATATATATGTATATATATATATTTATGTAAAGTTTATTATAAATTATAGTGACTAGATAATCGAGTACATACTTTAATATCTATGTATAGGTATGCACTAAAAAACTAATATTTATTTAACGTGTTTACTAATCTTGTAAGCACGTGGAAAGTGAATTATGCTATCGTGAAATAAAATAATACTCACAAAGACTTTACGAAAAGAATAGAAGTCTAATAATGAGTACTTCATATAATATTGCTAAAATACTTAATATTGTCAAGTAAAAAATAATACTTTCTGGTTATTTCTTCTATATCATCTATCCGTCCTTAATTCTATACATAATTTATCCTATACAAATGTATATAAAATATTAATAATAATAGGCAAACGTAGTATAGCGATGATAATTCTTACTAAGCATATTTTAACGTATATACACTTTAGGTAAAATGAAATAAAAGATTTTTATACTATCGGCTAAGAACGATGTCGCTTTGATCATTCACCATAAAATGATAAACAAATGCAGCTTTTTTCCTATCAAATGTTGCTTGCGTCGCCCGACTTCTTTGCATTCTGTCTTCCCTGCTTCTTGGTGGATCTCGTAAAAAGATTGATCCGAACAAAGTTGCTGTAAAATAAAAGATTCGTCATTTTTATTTCTTTTTTATTTATCATTACATTTCAATTTATGACAAATAAAAACAATATTCTTATTGTAAATATATATCTTAACTTACCAAGAGTTTTAGCATCCAATTCATTATCCGGAGTATGGTTCAGAAGTTCTTGTAAGAAAAAAATAATATATAAAAACACGCTTCTTCTAGTTTCGGAAAGCTGCATGACAATCTGCAATGAAAAATAAATTGACAATTAAAAACAAACAGAAATTACAAAATTATTTACACATAATATAAAATATATATATTTATAAGCTTTTCCTATTACTTGTTTGCATTGTAAATAACTCGTAGCTGCTGTTAAACAAACGCTATGCAGATTATACGGTATCAGAGGTTCTGCCGTTGATTCCAATAGCAAAAGTAATGCTTCTGCTACAGAATGTACGCTACCAGCTTCATTTCATTTAACGTGTTAAGAAATACTTCATTTGACATCTTTCTTATAAATAAATAAATAAATACTCAGACTTATTTTAAAGGATACGCATAGATTCTTGGCTGCCGTTATCCAACCAATCTCTTATGGCAATAATTTCACTATGAAGACCAGGGGTTTCGAAAAGACCAGGAGTTTTTATACCATGACGATATAATATGTCAACTAATTGAAATATTTCTTTTGGTATCGCATATGGTTCTAGGGATAAATTTTTATTATTTTCCTAAAATAAATATTTATTATTAAAAATTATAAATAACATAATTTCATATAATTTATAATTTCATTTCACTATTTATGTTTTTTTTCTTTTATTTCTTATCAAATTAATATAAAGTAGACTTACTAATTCTGCCAATCGACCAGCTGTAACTTCTGCAATTGGTATCGGAATGTGAACTAATGCTTCCATTGATGACCCAAAACAACTTCTCTCATAAGTACCTTATAATAATAATATATCGTTACAAAAAGAAAATATTTCTTGATAAATTGTTATAAATATTGATATATGATCTTTAATTTATATTATTAAAAACTATTAGATATATGTGTACCTGTAACTGTTATAAAAATATCTTTGCCTCCTTCGAGATGTAAAACTAATATATCGTATAATTTGTCCTCTCCAGAATTTAATTTGCACGCTGACTTTTTATCGACATATATTTCTAATTTAATATCACACTTTTCACCTATAAAACATATACAATGCAATATGAAATAAGTAAAAAAAAAAAAAGAAATTATTTTATATATCAAATAAAAAATGATCACCTGGTTTTATAAAGCCCGTATAGGGTTCTATATGTAACCAATCTTTACAATAACTGGTATCATCTAATTTTTTAATAAATTCAAACTGAACTGGTACTTGTCCTGTATTAGCTATTATGAGATCCTTACTACTAGGCTCGAGAAATTTTAATGTATCAAAGATTACTTCAGTAGTATCGACCATTACTTGGGGTAAAAATTCATTTTCTAGTTTATCTAATTTCTTCATAACTTCTTCATGAGTCTTACGATATTTGACCACATCAATAATTCTAATCTATATTACAAATAATCGAAGTTAAATCAGTAAATAAAGTTACATTCAAATAATATATAATTACTTTCAGATATCTTACTTGCGAATCAAAAACAGCGCTGACTGGTTTATGATCAGATAATTTTAATTCAGGATGACTTCTATAATCTATTGACGTAATAGCTTCACCCTTCCATAAAATTCTATCGCACCAAGCTGGCGCTCTACCCTTTTCACTGTTTATTAATTAAATGTATGAAAAATATAATACATTTAATTTACTGTCATATGTTGTATATAAGCAAATAATTTAATAATCTTATATGTAAAAGAAAATGTTATTTTAATTAAACAAACCTGGAATCCCAATTGTCAGTACCAGGATCATATTTATATGTCGGTTTGAACTTAATCTCAGCTTCTTGAAATTCTTGGAATACACGACCTAGTCGTCTTTGTTCACCTAATTGATCTAATGCTAACATCGGTGCATAATATCCAATAAGAATGTAATGTTTGGCTATTGTTGCATCCATTTCTGTTATCCGATAATTCAGATCTCCCAACCAATAAATTTGACTGCGAAAATAACAAAATAAAAAAACAAATGTGAAATAATATATCTTGTAAAATAAATTATATCGAATGATCATACACATATATTTACTTACTCGTGTTCTTTGAAGCTTTTAGGTGGGACGTATTTATAAAAAGAGAGCCTTGCACATATATCTGCGTAATCTTGATTACGTCGTTCGTATTCTTCACAATGAGCTGCTAAATGCGCATTAACGAAACAAATGGATGTATTATGAATTGAACAACTTACTGCTACACCACCTTTGTTTCCCTTTAATAATAATGTAAGATAAACTATTTAAATAGATGATTATTAATATTAGAATAAATAAAAAAAGATGTACCAGTTTACCCATTATTCCTGTACCCACTGTATCAGTACAAACATTGTGTATATGCGGCATGTGTACTTCTTTAGCAAATACAAGCAACATCATGCCAACTAATCTTACAGCAGCAACCGAACAATAAGTACCTTTAGGATGAAGAGATTTTGTTACAACTATCCTGTAAGAAATATTATGAAATTTATTATATAAAAATAACTTTTATGTTGTAATAACTAATATTTACCTCCATTCTTCTCCTCGTGGTGTATCGTTAAATAAAAATGCTTCTTTACTTAAATCTAATTCTTGAAATCCAATAGCGTATACATCAGGAGGTTCTTCATCATTACTTAACCACTCCTCTAATTTGATTCCATTTGGTGGTTGTCCATTCACATTCCATGTTCCTACAAATATACTGTAACACAAATATAATGATTTACATATTGTAAATATAACAAATTTAAATATCTGTAGAAGAAAAGGTAACAAACCGAAAAGTCTTGCTATACGTATAATCATCTTCTTTACATGCCATTTGGTAACGCACCACAGATTCTCGTGCAGCAACTGGTGATTTTCCAGATGCTATTGTTTGTCTGGATACAACTAAATCAGGACTTTCTAATTCTACGAGCTGTAAGATAATGAAATTCTCAATTAACTTTCAAATAAATGATAAATAAATTAATAACAATTAGAATTACTTTTAAATTCTTACAGGATCAACCACGACATTTTGAGTTTCATTACTACTAGTACTATCTAAATTACTCATATATCCTGTTAATTTTTTAATCCATAAATATTCCGCTGGTGAAATTTTGGATTTTTGGTAAACTAAAAAAAAAAAGTATATTAAATACTTTGAATAATATCAGAAACTATTTTAATTCCATAATAGAAATAATATATTACCTTCTATAGCACGAAATATTTCAGAAACTAACGAACTCGTTGATGTACCACGTTTCATTTCAAATATCAAACGAAGTTTCCTGAACGCTATATTTAAATATACATATAAACCTTCTTGTTGTTTTCCACCAGTATCTAAATAATACAGTAGATATTTATTACCTGTATCTCAATGAATATAAAATTTAGCGAATCCTCATACAATGAGAAAGATACATTCCGTTATACGAATTACAAATAATAAAAATATTTTGTCGACAAATAATATGTCGATTATGAATGAATTCGAAAAGTATAAATATACTCTCGATATAGTAAAACAATGTTTTCTTTAATGTAAAGTGTATCACTTGCATTGTACAAGAAAGGAAAAGGAAAAAGATTAATTGTATTTATAATTACCAATATCGCATTTAAAATCCTGATCGATAGGTAGTACTCTTTCGATAGTTAAATCACTGTATACCTGTGGAGGTGTTCTAGATATAAGAAATACTACCAATGCGTATGTTACTCCTTTGCTAACCAAAGCTATCACACGTGTTGCCTTAGCCCATCCTTGCATCAAAGATGCTTCCATCGCCTTTAATTATAGTTAAGGTATTTTTTGTATACGTGCATATAATAATTATTATTTTCATTAACACATTTGTTACCAGTGTTAAATATCTATAACGCAGTGATTTTCATTGAAAACGCAGCATCAAACATTTGTAACGGCAACCATCGCAACAAATATTCTGGACTGTAATTGAAATTTTCTTTGCGGTATGGTAACAAACATGTTGATAACATTTACTTCAACAAAAATTTACTATTATTTTATAACAAAGGATACGATTACTACCGTTTCACCAGAAATAAATTTCGATTGAATAATTGCCAATTGTTCTGACGAAGCCATGGTATTTATTATTAATTTAATTAATGATTGTATAATACTCGATATATTATTTCTTTAAATGCAGATGCAAAATTAGATTTATTTTACTATTGTTATTTCAATAGTAAATCCTGAAAAAAGAAAATATATATATATATATATATATTATGATTAATATATTCAATTTCTTTCTTAAAAGAATATCGGAGAACATTAACGGTCAAAGAACAAGTATGTAACTAACTATAATTTGATTATAAGATTAAAAGAAAAATAACAAGTCATATGCGTTTCTGTGACATTGAAAGATTATGAAATGAAAAAACTATGTGTATATATATATACATTTCTTAATTTAAAAAATATTTCTTATCAATCATAATTATACATAAATGTAATAATTACTTAAGACAAAACATGTGTGAGTTTATATGTGTGTGTGTATACGTGTATAAAATTTATATATTATACATATATAGACAAAGAAAGTAATAGTATGAGAGAAAGAGAGATAGAGATAGAATTACTAAGAATCAAGATGCTTAATAAAAAAATATATAACTTGTCATATAATTTATATTACCTGATTGATCACTTAATATATATTTAAAAACAATCATATATTCGTTATTAGAATCATGATTAAATTCTTAAACAATGTATTAAAAATAAAAAGTAAATATTTTACATATTTAAATAAAAATGTTCAATTACAACAGACTCTTTGACATAGAGTTACAACTGGTTATCATTAAATACTAGTGTCAAAAATCTATTATCTAAATCTATGAAAGTTCTATACTATAGATTAGTATGAAACGTCAGAGAACTTAAACAAGCAAAAGGATTAAGAATGGTACGATTGTCACTGTAATGTAAAAATATAGTAGCGAGAGAGAGAGAGAGAGAGAAAAATAATTGTCTTATTTACAAGAAGAATAATACAAAACTATCGTAAAATATTATTTTCATGGTGTGATTCACTTCAACCTATCACTAAATCGAATGGTAACAATTATCGTTACATAGAAATGAGCTTTAGTTAACTGAGAAGGGGGATAGTATAGTGAATACGTTTAGTAAATGATGTGTGTGGTAAGACTGAAAAATAAGTGCAACATTGGAAAAATGACGACTATCTTGCTAATAGCTTCGTAAAATTGATATTTTATTTACTTATTGCCTTTTTAACAGGCAATGGGCTAAACTAACATTTCTGAACGTATTTCCAATTAAAAGTTCGACGTAAATAGAAGGTACAATATATTTATATGTATGTTTATTTGTAGGTTAGGTTGATTACAGTTTTAATCTGACTTTATACAATGTTTACTATTTTCTTATTTTATTTGATTATTTTATCGTTAATATTTTATTATCGTTAAATTTTGCAACATTTTTTAATTATTCATTTTAATTGTATTCAATTTATTTTGTGAACTTTTAGATATATAATTACTTTGAAGATTTACGATAAAAGAGGTAGAAAAATGATAAGATTTCATGGAATTCTTTCAGTGATAATCTCAGCCAATTATTCTTATTTCAAGATAAGATAATAGTTGTACATTTTAGAATTATTAGTGCTGGCATTTATATATATATATATATATATATACTTTTTCTACTTTCAATGTCATTCTAGGTAAATTAAACTAATTAACCTTAACAATGACATATACATGCACACACACATATATATACATATATATATATATATATGAATTTTATTTCTTTTTTCTGACTATTTAATCTTAACATCCAAATGTATTAGCAAACAGTATATATATCTATAATTCAAAGAATTTATTATTTTAAAATGATTAGTTACATTTATAAATAATAAAATATTTGACTTTTATTTTACAGGCATAATGTTGAGCAGTATTATGAAACATATTTTACATTGTTGCTTGCTAATAGTTGTTATTCTAATATTTGAATTTGTCTCCGGAGGACTGCAATGGAATACCAATAAAACAGAACAATTAGATCCCTGGGTCAGATATGGATTCGTTGGTGCTCTAATATTGTATCTATTAAGAAGCGTAACTTTTCTTTCGCTTCCTCAAGTTCTATTTAATTTTGTTGGATTGACAATTTATAACGCGTTTCCGGATAAAGTCGTTTTAAAAGGTTCACCCTTATTGGCTCCATTTATTTGTATCAGAATAGTAACGCGTGGTGATTATCCGCAATTAGTTAAGACTAATGTAAATAGAAATTTAAATAAATGTATAGAAGCGGGCCTTGAAAACTTCCAAATAGAAGTAGTAAGCGATAAACCAATAGGGTTGGTACCTCATCGTAGAATTAGAGAAATTGTTGTACCTGCTAATTATCGCACAAGTAGTGGTGCTTTGTTTAAAGCGCGCGCATTACAATACTGCCTTGAAAATTCGGTTAACGAATTAGCCGATCATGATTGGATTGTACATTTGGATGAAGAGACATTAATGACGGAAAATTCGGTTCGTGGGATATTAAATTTTGTATTGGACGGAAAGCATCAATTTGGCCAAGGCCTAATCACGTATGCTAATGAAGATGTTGTTAATTGGATAACAACATTGGCTGATAGCTTTAGAGTAGCAGACGATATGGGAAAATTAAGATTACAATTTACAATGTTTCATAAACCATTATTTAGTATGAAAGGTTCTTATGTTGTCACGCAGGTAATTAGTAGATGATATTTTTTAAATTACTAAATCGGGTTTGTTTGAACAACATTTGTCTATGTTTTAGATGGCAGCGGAAAGAGAAGTTTCGTTCAACAACGGTTTAGACGGATCTGTGGCGGAGGATTGTTTCTTTGCGATGAAGGCATTTTCTCAAGGTTACACGTTTAATTTTGTAGACGGAGAAATGTGGGAAAAGTCGCCGTTTACTTTATGGGATTTTGTACAACAAAGAAAAAGGTGGCTACAAGGTATATTATTAGTAGTGCATTCCAAAGCAATTCCGTTGAAAAAAAAATTGCTATTAGGTATATCGTGTTATTCGTGGATAACTATGCCCTTATCTACTTCTAATATAGTTTTAGCAGGGCTATGTCCTATTAGTTGTTCTCCATTTATAGATTTCTTGTGCGCTTTTATAGGAGCAGTTAATATTTATATGTACGTATTCGGAGTAGTCAAATCATTTTCCTTATATCGTTTTGGCGTTGTTCGTTTTTTATTTTGTATATGTGGTGCGCTATCAACTATTCCTTTTAATTTAATTATCGAGAATGTTGCAGTTATATGGGGCATATTTGGTAATAAACATAAATTTTATGTTGTTAACAAAGAGTACAAACTGCCTGTAGTACTTGTATAAGTACCGTATGTTCAGCAACGTATCATATGTGCATATAATCAGTACCTGTAAGTAAGTCTATGAAAATAGCAATATCATTGTCATGAAGAAATATCATTATGATAGATAGATAGATAAATAGATAGGTTTAAAATATTGATTAATGAACAATTTGTGAAATTTAAAATATTTAATTACTTAAATAAGTATTTAAAAAGTCTTACCAGGAAACCAAAAAATGTATTCAATTCTATTATATTGTATATTAATATAAGGTATTATTTATTTATTATTAAAGAAATTTTAGTATTATTAGTTTAATAAATGTTTTCTATAATATTGATCAAATAATTCTTATATTACATATCCATTTTTCAAAGCATTATTAAATGGCAATATGAATAAAGCTTAAATCAACATTATAGATGCTCTTTTTATAGCATACATTTATCTCTACAATCTGTAAATTAATAAATACGAACAAATAACTTATAATGTTATTGCATGATATTCAATTTAAGGAAATTTAATGTTATTTAAAAAACGAGCACTTGCAATGCATTACAATTATATACACATATAAATATTTTTTGTTCCTTTTTTTTATTATTATTATTTGTAAATTAATTTAAAATAATTGCGTACTTATATATATATAATCAAAAATATATTAATATTATCTGTGATAGAGATGTCTAATGGGATTAATCTTCATTTCTACTACTTTATTAGCTTTATTAATCTAATTATACATATTTTGTAAATGAACAAAATATATAAAAGCTAAGCGCTATTAAAATAACATACATTACGCATTGCAATGAGGTCAACGTATTTGCAATAGCAAGCGTAACAATTCAAGTAAACACTTATTATTCTTATAAGCTAATTGTAAGTCTATTTAGGCATCTCTGACTCTATGATATAAACATCTTTATGTGTGTACGATGATATAATGTTATTAATTTAATTCTATTATTATATTAGATTAATTAAATCTTTACATAATATTACTTATAAAATATTTCAATTATTTTATTAATTGACGAGATAAAAAAACATTCAAAATTTTTAAAAATAGAACTACTTATATAACATTTATTATAATTTAATGTAGATAAATATTTTCAATGCATATTTTGAATCGTTGAAATAATTTTTCAACAACATTTACGCGAAGGTTTATCGTTTCCAAATTTTCAGTTTTGAGACATTATTAATATTTATTTTCAATTTTCTACAGTCTAATTGCAATTAAATGATCAAACGAGGCTAATTTATAAAGACTTGATATTTTTGAAAGCATATTTATCTACAATAAAAACAAACATACGATGAAAAAATTTAATATGACTCTTTCGTTGTAAAACTAAAGGGAAGTTAATTTTTTTATTTTTCTCCACGTATATAATTCTATACTGTTTTCATGCTATATATAAAAATAGTTTTACTCGATAGAATATCGAAGAATGCGTATTGTATTATTTTTTCGTTGTCATGCGACAAGTAAAAAAAGTGATGGTAAAAATAAATTTATGTTGCAAAAAAGTATTAATTTTAATCTTAACAAAATATTCTAGATTTATAAAATATTGAAAACTAAAATATATATATATATTCTTTTTAAAAGATTGTTATTTTAAATTTGTGTACCTCTTAGGTCTGTGCTTTATTGCTTCGTATAATGATATATTAAAAAATATAAATCTCAATATTTAGTTAAGTAATGTAAGTAGTAGATAAGATTATTCAAAAAGACTTAAATTATCTAGTCATAAAATTTAAAAGAAAGAAAAATAAAATTGACATGTTACTGACCGTTGAATGTAATGATAATAATGAATATGTGTATCGTATTATTATTATGTCTATGTCATTTATTTCTAACAAAATAATGTGATTCTTTAAGAGATTATGTTCAATATTGAAAATTATAAATTAGAAAATATTTAAATGTATATATGTGACTTAACACAAACGTATGCATAAATATGCACGGACCAAACTTGGTTTATATTAATAAAATCATTAAACGCATAATTTATTAAATGAGATATATAATAATAACCATGAAACAAAATATATTAAAATTACTCTAAAAATATGTGACTGCGTTGTGATTAATTTTTTAAACCATAAAAATACAAAAATAAGATTATTCAATTAAAATTGAATAATAGATATGATATCTTTGCATTTGTAGGATAATAAAGAAAAAGAAAATATGCAGGACGAATGTAAATTTACAAAATAATATTTAAATATATAGGGTATATTATTATAATTATTTTTATAATTAAAAAATGGCTTAACTTGTACTATTATATTTATGTATATATATTACATAATGCACACATTAGATTATCAGCATTTAAAACGATCAAGAAATATATGAATACTTCAATTTGTTTCATATATACATCAGTCAGAAAGCGAAGGTGAAAGATTAACATCTAAAGGATTATGTTTTTTAGTAGACGTAGAATCTATATTTTCTAATAATCTCTCTTGACGTTGTTGATTAACAGGTGCAGTTGCAGGTGTATATTTATTCGATATCAATCCTTCTATATGGTATCCAATAAAACCGATAACACAACCAAATGGAAGTGCTATGTATGGTATATTTCTATGAACAATTCTTGTTATTAGGGACCACATCATCTGAAATAGAAGACATGTATATTTTCATTTCTTCTTTTTTTTTTATTACAATTATACAGAATTGATTTCTAAATCTATACTAGTATATGTGCGTGAATAATGAAACAGTTTTTATTTATAAGAGCAAATACAAAAAAAGAAAGACTTTTGAGAATTATTATTTTATTTATTAATAGTATCTTATAACGAGATGATTATTTTATTGTTGTTTTATGAAAGAACACGAACACATTTATACTGAACGTGTATGTGCATATGTGTATGTATGCATGCATAAATGTAACCTAAAACTTACGCTAGAGAATAAAATGTTTCATACATTAATTAATTACTTGAAAATAATACAATAATTATTAAACAATTGAAATTCTTCAAATTGACAATTCTTTTAAATTATTGCATCAATTATTTATTAGTTTATTAAAATTATCTTTATGCGTTTTTACACAACAGCGCCATGATACCGTATAAATGTACATTATAGTTATAATAATCGATTATTATCTTAATTGATTTAAAAACATTATGTTTAAATTATTTCAAATTACGTACTTGTTCTATATATTTAAATAATAATGTATATTTATTTAAACACTTTATAACCATCAATCGTGTACGAACATTATTATTATCACGTGATATTTTACTATACGCAAATTTGAAAATAGTATTATTGGCGTTGATATTTATTAATAAGAAAACAACAAAATAAGAGTTAATAATAGATTAGTTTATAATACTGATATAATAAAAATTAACAATAGAGTATAAAATTAAAAAAAAATGATAACGAAGAAATAATTAATGTTTAAATTTAATAAATTCTGGATCGTTACATAGTAAAGCAAAGCCTAATTTGCTTTTCTTCCCAACTGAAACACGTAAGGCATGCAATGCTAAATATGCTTTTCATCTGTCATCTTTTTAACAGTTAAATTTGGCGCCTCAACATCAGCGCCATCTTTTTTAACGACGTATCTGCGCATTGCGAAAAATTTAAATTTCAAAACGATCATGCAACCGCTAACCAATCAGCAGATGCTACACTAGCACTATCTACATATTACTAGAAGTAACCGATATCGTTTCAAATATATATTCGAAAGTATATTATTGTATAACGCGTTCTAATTTATTTTTAAAAATATTCTTTAACAGTCTGGTATTTTTTCTTGATCGTTCTAACGGTTTAATCCACAAATAGCAGTACTTTATCACATAGTGACTTTTTCACTTAACTTTTTGTCCATAAAAAATTGTAAACAATACATAATAATAATAATTACGTAATCAAGATACGATTCGTGCGTGATATTTGACTATCTAGATAATATACATCGATGGGGAATTTCGTTTGATCTTTAAACTTGGCGGGAATGTTACCGGCAAATGTTTTCTTCTGTATCTCTTTGTTAAAGAAATTTGACTAATTTTGTTTTAGTGTATCTTTGAAAAATGGAGGAAATTAATATGAATATTTTAAGCATAAAAGAAAACAACAATGATAACACCAATGATATAAAAAATCCAGTAAATGATAATGATTCATCAAATATAATGAGTTAGTATAATTAATGTCATTTTCAAACATGTAAGATTTGACAATGATTTGGTCTCATCATGTTAATAATAATAATAATTATTATTATTCAAGGTGAATCGTCCGATGATAAAACTGCAATTTATACCGAACAATATGATAATTTACTTGAAGTTAAGGTTGGAAAACGAAAGAGAAATCGAGAAGAGATTGCTGAAGAACTTGAAGAGAAACGTATGGCACAGGAAAAATATGATAAAGAATTACACGAACAAAGATATAAACGTTTGATGCATCTTTTAACTCAAAGCCAATTTTATGCTACTTGTTTGCTGGAAAATATTTCTTTTACTTCATTGGAAGTAGTGACGGATAATAAAAATGAAAAGAAAGAAGTATTGGTTACGAATGAAAATATACCACCGCAGAGAAAAAAGAAAAAAAATGATAAACAAGAATATGATATAAGACAATTTGTTACTACCAAGGTAAACACGGGGTGTTTTCAAATTCAATTTTTATACAGTACATACAAAAATACAGTTATTTATATAGATTCACCTCCTGATAAGACACCAATTTTATAGGTCACCCTATATAATATAAAATACGCCCACGTTTTGTTTTACATTTGAAGGAATTTAAAGCATGTTTTTTAATATTTAAAATTTCTCTTTTAGATGAAAAGCAAAATAACGAATAAATTGAATTTAAGTGAAGAAGAAATAGCAGATGAATTATTAAATTCTGATACTCAAAGTCAAGAAGAAACTATTGACCTTCCTAAATATTTTAATGGTTCTTTATACGGTTATCAGAAAACTGGGTTGCAATGGTTAAAAGTACTCTACGAGAATGGATTAAATGGTATTTTAGCGGATGAAATGGGACTTGGAAAAACAGTTCAAGTAATAGCATTGATATGTCATCTTATAGAGAAGCGACAATCTGGGCCTTATTTAATAATTGTACCGCTTTCTACATTGCCAAATTGGATTTCTGAATTTGCTAAGTTTGCCCCGTCTTTACCGGTTGTAGTATTTCATGGTTCACGATCTGAAAGACAAACTCTTTATAAAAAAATTATCCAATCTTATCATATTATGGATGGATATAAAACACCACCTATTGTATTGTGCACATTTGAAACGCCGATAAAAGAAAGTCATTTTATTTCCAATCAAAATTGGAGATATATCATTTTAGACGAGGGTCATAGAATTAAAAATTATAAAAGTCTATTAGGAAGGTAAGTTAATAAAATCTCTAATATATACTATATATCTTAATTTATTATATCTTATTTTATCTTATTTTATTATATAGGATTTTAAGAACATTTAAATCTATGAACCGTCTTTTATTGACTGGTACACCGCTTCAAAATAATCTAGCCGAATTGTGGTCGCTTCTTAATTTTTTATTACCAGATATATTTAACGACCTGACTGTCTTCGAATCCTGGTTTAACGTTAAGGAAATGCAGAGCATGGATGGTAAAGAAAAAATTTTAAAACAAGAAGAAGAAAAGCAAGTTTTGTCAGCGTTGAGGAATATTTTGAAGCCGTTTGTTTTAAGACGCGAAAAGGCAGAAGTCAATATTAATATTCCATCTAAAAAAGAAGTTATTGTTTACGCTCCGCTTACTTGCTTGCAGCGCGAGTTGTATAAAGCAGTTTTGAATATTAGCCTTAGTAGTAAAAATCCTAAAGAAGAATTTATTTTGGATATACCAAATGGAATTAGACCTAAAAGAAAGTGCGTATTAAAAAATGTCTACAATAATTCAAATGATTCAACATTTTTTGTATCGGAAGAAGAAAATAAATTAACAGATGTGGCAAAAAGTAATCTTGCTTTATGGAAAGGACATATCAATGTAACCGATGAGAATCGTGATTTCTTACTCAATATAAATTTAAAAAATAAGGGTAAATAATTACAAAAAAATTATATGTAAAATTATATAGATATACATATATTTATTATATGTATATTGTTTTTAGAAATAAATAATTTAAATTGTTAGTTTTATCAATGAATATGTTTTATGATATTTCAGGAACCATATATAAAAAGATTGTTAATCATCCGTATTTGCTTTTGAAGCCTTTGGATTTAGCTATGATGCCAAAAAGTAATCAAAACAAAATCATCACATCTTCTGGCAAACTTATGGTGCTGGATGCAATGTTAGCTAAGTTGAAGAGCCAAGGACATAAAGTTCTTTTATTTTCAACAATGACTACGATACTCGATATAATAGAAGATTATCTCGCATTACGAGATTATATTTATCTTAGATTAGATGGGTCAGATAAATTAGAAGATAGAGATTTAAGGATTAAACAATTTAACAGAGATTCTAAAGTATTTTTGTTTCTTATTTCTACGAAAGCTGGTGGAACAGGACTTAATCTTGCTGCCGCTGATACTGTGATAATATATGATAGTGATTGGGTATGTTTTTAAATCTTATATATTACATTATACACAATTTTGAAAGTAAAATTATATTCAGTGTAAATAATATTCTTAGAATCCACAAGTAGATATACAAGCGATGGCACGTTGTCATAGGATCGGTCAAACCCGTCCTGTTGTAATTTATAAGTTATGTACTAAAGGAACAATCGATGAAGCAATTGTTACACGTGCTCATGCTAAACGATTATTGGAAAAGATGGTTATATCTAAAGATTTTTCTAATTCGATAAATAGGTGTACTAAAGAAATGATTAAGGAATTGGAACAACTTTTAGAATCAACTGAATCTTCTTCCGTAACATCTTCAGAAAATAGTAATTTTCTATACATTATTTTTTACATTTAACTTTATCTACAGCTATATAAAATATAATATATAATAAAATATATTTTTTTTTTTATAAATTTAAATATTTTTTACGGATCTAAATGCACATTATGTTTTTTTTTATATCTAATATAAAAAATACAATGTCTTATGTGAAAAAAGATAATAAATACAAACAATAATTCTTTTTAGTATTCACGGAAGCAGAACTCAATGAACTATTGGATAGAAGTGATCTGGCATGTAATAATAATTTGATTAATACAAACGAATCTTAATTATACTCAACTCAACTAAAATATATAGCAATTTTTCAAAGATATTAATTTTATAAAACCATAGTTCAAACTCGTACAAATATTAAAATGAATTTTCATCTATTTTATTGTCAATAAGCATCATATTTATTAAGTATTTATTTTGTATGTTTTAAACAACGAATTATTGTTGAATTTGAAAACAATCAAATTCTGTTTAATTTTATGGTAAAATATTTAAAATTTTTGTTTTTTTTTTCTTTTTCTTTTCTTTTTTTTTCTTGTTTCTAAATGATTAATGATTTAATATATAATACGATAAGTTATTATTTTTCTGCATAAACGTGGTAATATAATACTTTTCAATCGATATTATGAACAATTGTGAATAATAATTATATTATATATTATTAATAATTATAAATGTTTGACATTCCATGTTAGATTAACACTTTAAGTGTTATATTAGTCCCTAAGGACTAACAGTGAACTTTCCATTTAGGCGGCATCAGTCCCAAGGGACTGACAGCGAACTTTTTGATGGTCAACATCGGTGCGTTAAACATTCATTGTCTTAAACTTTCATTGAACTTTATTAAAATATTTTAAATAAAGATGTGGTGTTGAGATTGGCATGTATTAAAAATACTCACTCGCCACCGCCTGAGCAGAAAGTATACCACAATTAATGCCGCACTCAATGTGTTAATTAAATTTAAAACATTATAAGTAGAGTCTCTTTTTATATTTTTTTATATTGTTTAATTCGTATTAGAAATTATACAAAAACATGTAAAATGTATCGAATAAAATTTATTATTTTTTAAAACGCATCGCATTCTTTCCCGTCGAAGAGTTTTTATAAGTGTGAGCCAATTGATCACGAAACTCTGCTTCTAATCTTATATAAGTTCCACCTGTTTTAAGAAATAGTATAATATATTATAGTACGTATTATATATAAATTAAATTAGCACGTACCTATTGGTAGAATATTTTTATAAATTTGATTACGTTGTCTGTTATATGATTTTGCTAATAAAATGTGTTCTACGGATGTTCGTTTTGTTAAGAGCGAAATCATTTGCGCATTAATTCTTTCTTCAAAATCTCTTTGATTATCTTGATTATATCTTATCATTAAATTTGTACTCCAACATCTACTATTTTCCCTATATATTAACAGAATTAGTATACTTTATAGAAAATTAAGAAAAAAATATTATTACAACACCTTTTGATGGTTGTAGTTTTATTTTTCTTTTTTGATTTCTTAATTGTTTTTAAACTGGACCATACTGATGATTCTTCGCTGTCACATGATTCATTATCCGTATTATCATCATTGTTTATTTCCAATTCATCGTCTTCGCTGCATGTAACTGAAGAACTAGTCGAAGTTTTGTCCATTGTTTGATGATAATCTTTTTGCAAAGATTTGTCTAAATCTATTATTTGAGTAGACTTATGGAATAATGATCCATTCCAAATTTTACCTATATTTATAGAAAATATTTAATATCATCTACAATTTGTCCCTTAACAAACTATACAATAACAAGAGTTTGTATGTGTTATGTTGTATAAACATATTTTTGTTCATTTCTTTATTCCTTATAAAAACATTTTATAATATTTTATTGTACCTAATAGACCAAGTTGCGGTCTTGGTGGTACAAGTTCTAAACCGTTCCACCACATTGTTTCCTTACAGATTAATTTTCCTGGTTGAATACTTGAATCGTGTGGTACTAATCTTACCATTTTTTCTGGATAAAATAACTGAGGTGGTTCTATAGATATAATATCTTTATACGTTAAGAAAATGTTCAATATGTTCATGTCATTTTCTGTTTTGATGTTTGGTACATGTTCCTAATCCAAAAAAAAAAAAAAATAAAGAGTATAATAAAGAAATAAATATAAATTAGCATATAATTAATAAACATATCATTTTTAACACATTCCGTGCCAAGTTATTTTTGCCTGACTTGTCGTTCAAGCCATTTGATGTTTAGCGCATTAAGTAAATATGACTACGTGTACCACTGGTGATGCACATGGCACGGAACGTGTTAAATGATACCCTATGATAATCAGAAAAAAACTAATAGTAAATTATGGACCTTGTATTTGCAACCATATTGATTAGGTAAAACTTCAAATCTGTAAGCACGTTGACTACAACAGGGATATCTGCCTAATGGAAATGGCATAGATCTTTGATGCTCATTAACAAAAAATTGTGGGCATTCAGGATGATAACAACACCAACCCATTTGGTGAATCGAAAAATATGTATTACAACATTGACAAAAGAGAAAATGACAATCACCCCATAATCTCCAATATACTTTACGCCATGAACGTAATTCTAAGCGCAAATTAGTAATATATTCATTTAATGACCAAGTTGAATCTCTAAAACAAAAACAGAAAAAACAGATGTTTCTTTTCTTTTCTATAATTACATAAAATAATTGATATATCAAATAATACATCAATGTTACCTTGTATGTTTATTATGAATGGTCCCCTTATTATCTATTTGCATAGCGGTTGAAACACATGGAATGAAATCAGAAATTGATTGAACTACGTTTTTATTACATTTACCACATTTAAACAAAGTTGCCAAAGAACCATAATGTCCTCTTTTATTATCTGGATTAATTTCTATTAACGACACGATGAACTGGCAGAACAACTGGCTTTGAATTTTATCTTTTTTATCTTGCAAATTTTCTATATCCTCATTTGTAAATAGTTTAGCCAATCTTATAATATAAAATATAATGAAAATATTAAAAGTTAATCGTTTGAAAATATGAAATATATATTTTTTACCTTGTAAGAAGATTATCGTTCAGGCACGTTAAAGTTGTAGATGTTTTTAAGATATCTGACATATTGTCGTAACAATACTGCAAACAATTTTCTATTAACGGTTCCATTTGTAGAAAGGATGCGGAAACCATTATCGGAATAACATTGGTTGCATCTAAAATAGGCCATTCAGATTTTTTAGTGATATCTTTTTTAACCCATCTCATTAACCAGTCGAATATAACTATATCGCAATGAACAGATATATCCATTTCTTCTAATTTCTTGTTAGTCGTTATACCAGCAAAATAATGCATTTTTTGTATAAGTAATTTTTGAGGACATCGGAATTCTTTCTTCATATTTTTTCCTTCGTCACATACACGAATTTCTACTTCTGTCATACTAATGATAAACATAAAACAAAAATGAGAAAATAAAATTGTACGAATACATTGATCTGTAAAAATTAATGGTAGTGCGCTTTTGTAATAAAATGAAATTGTTCAAAAAAAAAAAATAAATAAATATGGAATATAAATATATTTTAGATCGATATTAAATAACATATATAATTTTTGTTCATAGAATCTTTCAATTGTGCTCTTAATATTTTACATAATATTATCATATAAATCGATAACACCAAAAAGCAAGATTTAAATGAGAGAAATACTAACTCTGCAGTTTTTTTATTTTGCTTATTTTTTTCTTTATCTTTAGATATTGATAGATTAGTCATTATTCCGTTATCGATATTGTTGGGTAAAGAAGTACTTTTTTTGATGTCTATACTGGCATTAGGTTTTTTAATAATAGGTTGCGATGTTACAGGCTTCGGAAGCATATATGGCAATATAGAATCTAACAATCCTTCGTGTAATATATCACTCAAATTTTTTCTCATTACATTCGTTAAAGTATGTTCTTTTTCTTCCGTGTTTAATTTAGCTTTCGATAGTTCAACGTATGATAAATGATCCAACGATTGATTCTTATCCTTAATATTATTTTCTTTAGATTTTGTATTTTGCAATTGGTCTTGCTTTTCGGAACAATTTACAGTTCGCAAAAATAGAACCGATTCAGTATCATGAACGCTTTGTAAAGGTTTTATTTCTTGTTTGTATTGATTAGTAGTAGCCGAAGGTAACGGTAAATTATTATCAATTTTATTATTCGCTATCTCTGGTATAGAGAATTCTGTATTTTTGTTCATACACGTATTCAGCGCTTTTGTTAAATCCGAGATTTCATTGTTAGAACTTTCAAATGGGTTAGATTTAAAATCATTGGATAGTCGACCGTCGTTAGGTGACTTTTTATTATTGATGGTCATATCCAAATTTAAATTAATTTTTGCCAATTTATTCCAATCTATTTCGCTTTTATTTGTTAGAACAGCGGCTAAGCCTTCGAAACTGTCGTTGACTTGATACGCAGTTCTCATAAATTCAAAGAACATTCCGATAGTTAATTTGGGATATTTATTATTCTTGATATTGTATATATCCTTGGATAATCCGTAATTCTTTTCATTCGGTTCTGTTTTTCCTTGAGATTTATCTTTCAATAGATTAATAAACAATATGAAGTATTAATAAATTTATAATTAATAGAAGAAAATATCATTAACATAGTGTTTATACGATCAATAACAAATAAATTTTAATTTGTACCTTTTTTATCAGCAGAATTTGATGTTAAAAATGTACACGAATGTCTTTTTGATATTACATTTCGATTTTTATTTAATTCCATTTTTAACATAATAATAATGATAATAATAATATTAATAATAATAATAATATTAATAATGCTAATAATTTGTAGATTTTCTATAAATTTTGATAAATGATTGAGAATCGTTTATTATTATTTTTTTGTCAATTTTAAATTGTTCTAATTTTTAATTGTATATTCATTATTATAAACGACGAATTTTAAAGTATATTACATAATATAAATAGTTTAACTTTATCCACATTATAGAACAATTAAATCGATTTTTATCGCTGACTGATACCGCCAGTCGATGTATTTTGAAGAGATTAGTTTGTTTTGGTTATTTCAATGAAATTTAAATGCACTTTAGGCCTTTTAAACAATCCTACCAACATGATAATCAAACTTTATCCTATGAGTAACATCAAAAATACATTTAGTATTACCAATCTCTCGTGATAATAATAATAATAATAATTTTATTATAAATATAAATGTTAATTTATAAATTATTATCGCAAATTGAATATTAAAAGAATAATCATATATTTTGTCAAATTGTTTTTGACAAATTTTATAAAATAATTCATGCAGTTTATTATGAAGTATACAAAATGAACTTCATTAAATAAACAATAATTTGAATATCAAATTTAAATTTATATTTATAATAAATATTTAATTTTTATTTTAATATTTTATTTAAATTTATAATAAATAGCACTATGCTAATGATTGAAAATATTCGAAGAATGAAAATACTATTAGCATTAAAAATATTTATATTAAAATTAATATTTAATATTAAATCCAATATAAATTTGGTATCACAATATCTTTTGTAAAAAGTAATTGACAAATTCATTAAAATATGTCTACATAATATAACGGGTAGATATATTATGTTTAAACAAATGTGTATTTTGAAAATATTCATATACATATAATATAAGATACCATAGGACAATAAACATAATTGTGACATATATTATAGGAACAACCGCAGTTTTTCAAAATTATTCAAAAACTTCATATCAATTAATTTATCTCGCATTTTTAAACTACATTGCTAATATGCTCAATGATCTTTTAATATTGGATGTGTCAGGCAATGACACAGCCCACTTTTTTAATCCTATCAATAAAACAGAACTTGTTACCAAGATTGCACCACCTACTGAATATTTATTAGGTATTTCGTTGAAAAAGAGTACTTGCCAGAAAAATGCGAAAACTATATCAGTCGATCTTGCTATAGCGACAGGACCAGCCTGTTCTATTTGTAAAGCTAAAGTGAGTAAAATTTGACCACCAAAACTGAATAATGCTAGAGCAACGACCAACAATCTGTCGGCTCCACAACGAGGTAAACAAAGAGCACCGATTGCCCAAGAAATAATAACAGTTTGTATTAGAGCGAGCGATCCAAAATTTGTCATAATAACAGAAAAATGAAGACCTTTTAATGCGCGCAATAAGACGTAAACATTAGCACCAAATAAAGTCGCAGAAAATGCAGCTATTGCGCCCCATAAATTTGCATGTTCCGATGTATTATTACCATCCGATAGAGATTCTATGGTATTTCCAAATATTAACGGTGGACGAGTTATTAAAACAACTCCGATTAATGTTAAACATACGGTCAATATGTTAAATAATCCAAAAGGCTCTTTTAAAAATATTTTCGCAAATATTGCTACAAATACAGGCACGGAAAATACTACAATGGAAGCATCCGCTAACGGCATATGTCTAAAAGCATAAAAACTAAGCATGAGAGCGGTTGTACCTACAAAACTTCGCAATATTAACATTATCCTACGTCCTTTGGGAAACGGATGTTCACCTTTGTAAATTAAAATTGGTATTGCTGGTAATAATACCCCAACGAATCGAAATGCTGCCAATTCCATCGGATTAACTTCTACTAACCCTTTAACAATAACGCTACATAATGAGAAAAATAAAGATGAAAGTGTTGCTAGTACTAAACCAAGATACGGACATGATTTACAAATTGGGGATGAAATTTGCTTTTGATGGAAGGCCGTATTACTTTCCACATCTTCGTCAACTAAATGTTGTAACTCGACGTGTTTTGACATATCTAAAAGAAGATCATTTAATATCATCATCTAAAAAATATAATCATCTATACATATGTAATTAATATAAATACCTTTAGAAATGAGCCTTGATACAAACTTGTTAAACCTTAACTTTCATTGAGTTTCACATATATATTATATTATATATTATACTATATTATATTTTTATAATAAATATTTATTAATAGAGACACTGTAATGAAATGAGGATTTATTAAATGGAATGATGATTATTGTCATTTCCTAACATAAATTTATTTTCTAATATATGAAATATTAATCATATATTACTATTATAAAATGCACTCACTTAATCATCCCATTTATCATTGTTGCAGAGAATAAAAACTTCTATGATGATTATTAATAATGACTAGATTATAAGACTAGATTGTGGAATAATTAAAAAAAAGAAGACTAAATCATAGAATAATTTTAGTAAAATATATATCTTCTTTACAGTTTGATAATTATCATTCAACCACCAAGTTTAAGTTAATTATCAATTCATAATATCGTGCCAATGAATTGTGTCATCTTGGTAAAAGGTTATTCTTCTGTGATTTCAATTAGACTTCATGTTACATTACATTTTCTTAACATTTTATTTATTTGTTTGTTTGTTAAATTAATTAATATCATTACTTTCAAATTCTTTTTTCACATATTAACACAGATAAATAGAATCATTAAGAATTTATTAATCAATGTTTAACTTTCGTAACTCCTTTCATACTCAAAAGCATTCCGAAATCATTTCCAAAGTATTTGTGACGCAAATATCGTATTTTTTACGCATGCGCAGACAAACCAATTGAGTTTCGAGTGATTATTATTATTATTATTATCAGATTTTACTTTACGTCATTTTTTTGATTTCTAAATAAATGCATATATTTATGTGATAAAAAAGATAAGAGATAAAGAGATGAAGGTTAATTTTAAAAAAATTAACCAATCGGTGACGCGGAATTCTACGAGATTTTGATTGGATTACATTAAATAATAATTATAAAAATTATCCAATCAAGATTCAGCTAAAGTATTTATCTTCTATAATTTATCTTTAATTGTTTATATTTCAAAAATTAACTTCTTTAAGTATATATATATATATTTGTTCTTAAATATTTTTATGAATGTATTGAGAATTACAATAAATTGCTATGATACACTTATTAAAATAAGATGAAATAAGAAGTGTTTATTAATTTTAATGATCTTAATTGTTAATTATACTATTATGTAGATATTATCTTAATTTATGAATATGTACTGACTTTATCTTATCGGAAGCAATAGATAACAATCAAATAATTATGCTCTATTAAATATAAGAATGTAGATCAAATGTACTCATAGATCATTCCAATAGTTCGCAACAGGCAATATGTGTATTTTATTTATTTATCGAAATCCTAATGCCGATGCTGAATCTTATCGGCTAATCCTTGCTGCTAATCGTGATGAATATTTTAAACGTCCAGCTTTGCCTGCGCATTATTGGGAAAAACATCCTACGTGTTTAGGAGGTATATTTCAATTATATAGTTTTTTCTTTTAAATGTATATATATATTTTTGTTTACTTAAAGGTTAATTTTCTTTCAACATATTTTATAGTAATTTTTATCTTATTATATTCTTACTTTTTACTGCTATTAGGTATCGACATGGAATCTGGTAAAGAAGGTGGTACTTGGTTCGCATTATCAAAAAAAGGAAAAGCTGGTATTATTTTAAATCTAAGTAACGAACCAGATAAAACTCCAACTCCAAAAAAGGGTCGTGGAAATTTAGTTAATGATTACATTACTTCTAATGATTCTGCAGAATGTTATCTAGAAAAATTGCATCGAGAAAATCAAAATACTCAAAGCTACAATCATTTTAATTTAATTCTGATTAATTTGTAGTATGTATCTATCTTTCGTTTATCTATTAAGATTGTTAACTAATTTATTAAGATCAAAATTATTTCTTACCATAACTTTATTTTCTCTCGTTTTCATTTAGTACCACAGATGTGTATTACTTGAATAGTTCTTCAAGTTCATTGGGACCAAAAATGTGTCAAGATGATGTAATAGGCATTGGGAATAGTTTAATGGAATGTCCTTATAAAAAAGTTCAAGTAGGAAAAGAAAAATTTGCGAGTATTGTCAGTAATGTTAAAATTTCGCAGAAAAATGATATTATAAAAAATCTTTTAGAACTTTTAAAGTTACAAGAAAGGTATGTAATATAATATACTTTACTTTAAGATGTATATTAATATTAAAACTATTATATTATTATCATTTATCATTTATATAGACATTTACCGGATCTTGAATTACAAAAAAGATCACCAAATAAGTATGCTGAGTTAAGTTCTATTTTTGTTTCTCTTCCTGATTATGGTACAAGAACTCATACTATATTAATGATTAATGGTTTGAATCAACTAACTTTTGTGGAAGAAACTCTTATGCCAGATTTATCGTGGAAGCGGCAATTATTTAACTATACCTTAACTGGTAATTAGAAAAACTGATTTTGATAATTGGTTGCATGTTAATATAGTATATAACACTTATATCGGTTCGTCTGGAAAATAAATATGTAGATTAATAAATGAGATGATTAATTAGTTTTTAGCATATTGATACAGATACACGCATTTATATCAATTTATTTGTAATAGTAAAGAAATACTTACCATCATCATCGTCATTATCATTATCATTATCATTATCATCATCATCATCATCATCATCATTAACATCTTCCATATTTTCTATAGACTTCTCCTCATCACTTGAATCACTTTGTAATACCTCCGATGATATATTTGATGTTTCATTCGTAATCGAATCAATGCTTGGTAACGTTGTTTCTTCGGATGATGTTGCCTACAAATAAAATATATTAGTTTCTTTTCGATATATTTTTGCATCTTGAAGAAAATATTGAATTGCAATAATTTGTATTTAATTAGAACATAATTGTTAAAATACCTGAGAAAGTATTTCTTGACCTTCTAAATTTTTATTTAGAAGATTTCCCATCCAAAATGCTGTAGAACTGTTGTTGAGTACAAACATTCCTTTCACGCTATAAACTAATCTTTCAAGGACAGATTTTGCTGCGGGTATATGTTTTGATAATATCGTGTCTTTTTTTTCCATCCCATCGCAACATACTGCATGCAAATACTTTGTACCAACTACAATACGCAGTAGAATATAATTAATTAAATATTTAAATGTGTTTATACATTTGTTTCTCTTTTAATGCATTATAATACACTTTAACTTTTAGTACGTGCTACAGTTGATAAAGATTATACATCATATGTATATATACCTTGCATCAATTTTACTGATTTAGTTATATCATCTGATTGGTATTTTAAATTATGTTCCAAAATTGGTATACCAGAATTTAAGAATAATCGTAAAAGGAGAGGCATACATCGTAAGAAGATAAGTATATTAGTTTTTGTCTTCAATGTTTTACATATTTGTACCATTTTTTGAACATTCGTTCCAACATCTAGCCATATTTGTATCCTTTCAGGATCTCTAAAGGAAAAAAATTCAATCTTTAATAAGTTATCCAAAATTATTGAATTAATATATATGTGCGTATAGATTTTTCATTTTACCTGGTAGCTGTAGATAAAGATATTTTCACACCTTTAATCATACCATCGAATATCTTTTTATACAATAAGTGAAAATTATTTCTACTTATCGATGGCAATCTATCCAAGTAATCGTTTGATTTTTCTAATTTTGTAACTTCATTCGGTAACCATTCCAATAACATAGTTATCGTATCGAGTGGTGATAATTCATAATCAATCCAACTTTTGATTAATGTACTAACAGCAGCTTTATACGAAGGACCAGCGTGTTTATCTTTAGACCAGTCCAAAGATAAAAATCCAAATGCCATTTTCGCTAACATGTTAAATTATATAAATTATATACATTACGTTTTTTTTACTAATTTCATAATTCAAAATATTTATTTTATTATTCATTATTATTATTATTATTATTATTATATATGTTTTACCATTTTTATCTTTATGCTCCAGCATATAACTTTCTGAATGTTTCATTATTGATTGATTAGTTGTAATAAGAGCAACACTGATTGATATTCTTGTGGCTATATCAGATAAAGATTCAATATATTTGCATGATTCAGTAACAAGTTCTTTGCAAGATTTAAGAGTTAAATTCGAATCATTTTGTTGACAAGCTAATATTCTTAATCCCTCTGAAATGTATGAAAATGATTAATTATTGTAACAAATACAATGTATTTTTATACGAGGAATATAAAAACAATATATACTGTACCACGAAGTAATGGGTTATAAATAGCACTATGAAATTCTTTCCAATTGAAAACTGTTGCTAAAAGAGATAATATCAATCTTGCTGCTTCTCTTTTTTCATCGACGTCTTCTTCTCTGAGTTCTTCTACAATTTCATGTAACTTCTCGCATATTTTTGGCAACAAATTTATAATATCCTTCACAAATACTTCATTAAGATCATTTTCGAACATTCCCAGAACTTCTTTAACAATAAAACATACTTGGGATATTGAAATGCTTTCTGTTCTTGGAGATGCATGTAAATCTAATTTAAAATCTAGTAAATGTATTATCTAAATAGAGAAAAAAAGAGAGATACACACAAGGAATTAGCAAAATAATAACACTTATTTTGTAATAAAATAATAAAGAAAGATATAAACATATGAAAGAGAGAAAATACTTTGGCATCGAGTTTTCTAAAATAGGCTGGATTTTTAAAGCACAGCGTAGAACCCATTTCCCAACTTCCTTGTTCGCCACATGTATTTACACTTTTTTCTAATGATTTCTTTTTTCCTTTCTTCTTTATAGTTTTTTCAACTTTTAAAAAGGGTGGTGGTGGGAAATGATGAAAATAACATGGCGATGGTTGATATTTTGAATCGCATAAGGATAACATTGGACTTAATTCTCCTTGCAAAGACATTAAATCGTTTAACCGTGTTAATACTTGTTTTCGTAATAAAGGTTGCGATTGGGTTACAAAGCCGCTTATAATTTCTCGAAACCTGTAAACAACATATCTAAATGTTAATTAATTATTAAATAATATTTATTATTGATTTGCAATATCTACTCACCAATTAATACAAGATATTACAAGATCTAATGTTAAAGGTTCCGGTACATCAAAATTATCTGGCATTAGAATGGAACATCCTAACAAAGAATCTATTTCTTCCAAGTTCCCATTTTCACTGAGCTTCATGTAACAGGTTTTTAATAATCTAAACGTAATAGGCACAATAGCTCCGTACTTTCTATTACTAAAATTTAATACCAAATTCTGTGGCTCGTCGTCAATATTATTCAAACCAAATTTAGGTATAAGTTCACCGCTGCAAATAATATCAATATATTTAATAAAAATATAATCTGAATTAATTATCATACGTTTATTAATAAATTTAACTTACTTATAATCTGATTTATTAACCATGTATGTATTGATTAATTCTTTTTGTAAATAAGCAACCACGTATTGAAGGAATTCTTCATTAATAGATTCGGTTTGTGAAATAACTTGTGCCAGTTGATCATAAAATAATGCCTGCGAACGTGGATATGATTTTACTGCGTGTAAAACTTTTTCTATGGAAAAAAGATATTTAAGTTAAAAAAAAAAAAAAATTAAAGAAAAAGAGAAGTAAAAAACAGAATATATAAAGTATATCAATTTTTCATACTGAATAAATTATGAGCAGACATATGAGTGTCTGATTTGCATGCCATATGTTTTATTGCCATTACTGCTGCAAGAACTCCTTTGCATTTTATTCTATAACAAGAAAAGAAAAAGAAATACAATAATATTTATGCAGAATTGTCATAATTGTCAGAGTAATAATACTAACAGCGGTTTAATGGCAGAAAGTTGCTTTTGTAATACTATAAATAAATCATCGCGTAAAGTATCTGCCAGCGTACTTGAACATAAACTGTGTAATAAGTCATTTAACGTGCCAACTTCTTCTATACCAAAATGATCTATTTTCTCTAATAGAATTCTCAAATGATTGCAATGTTTATACAAATATTCTTTTTCTTCTTTTCCCTCTGCCATTTTGCACAATACTTTAAGGGCATTCCTCGCTGTTTGATCATTATTACCCATAAGCAAAATAAGTTTTTCTATTATTTCACGTTGCTTATGGATGGCATCTTTTTGACTGAGAAACTGTAATCTCAACCATTCGATAGCAAAATCAACATAAATTCTTTCCTCCGCTTTCAACAAATTGCTTGCTAATTGTAATGCGGATGATTGTAAATCTCGTACAACCTTCAAATCACAAATTATTTGTATAAAATAGACTATAGGAAATGAAATGAATTTATAATTGAACGGTTTATTTTGAAAGTGACCTAAGTCTATTTTAATATTTTGTCGTTGTTGACCGTAATATCATCTACAACTGGAAGTTAATGGTCATAAGAAACATTTGGTGGAAAAAATAAGAACTAGACTTAGATCGCTATCAAAATAAATAGCTCAATTAATTACAAAATTGCTTACCTCTTTATAATTATTATACAAAAGTTGAAGTAAACTTAATCTGTAAAATCCAGACCGAACGTGTTGTTTTAAAATAGCATCAACATTTTTCTTTCTTGATGATCCAGTAGGCGATATAAGAAGTAATAATATTATATCCATTGGTTTTGGATCTTTCGTAACTTTTTTTATAATCATCAAAGCTGCAGATATCATATCCTTTGATAGTAGAATATTCATTTTAATATTTTGGATCATAATCGTTTGACTTTTATAACAATCTTCAAATTGTTCACCGTGAAGAGGCTGCATATCAAGATTGCGTAATACGCATAATATTTTCTTATACGCTTCCACCGTTGTACAATCGCTGAGAATAAATCTGCGCAATAAACATTAATAAATTCATCGATATATATTCATGTTGATTTAGAAATTGTATAATTTAAAAATATTGTATACTTAGCAATGGCAGGTATTAAATTTGTTTTTAAATGTTTATTCAACATTTCTAATACTTTATCCTTATAATCATTCAAATATTCTTTTCCAAGTGTTAAATTATTAATACAGTCTAATACTGTATCTATCAGTTCAGTATTATCATCCATTAATTTATTCAGAATTTCAGCAATAGCTTGATGTTGTACTTCCATTACTATATCAGGTATATATGGAATTAATTCCCGTTGAAACCAAAATGGGCAAGTCTCTAAAAGCTGTTCGAAACATTTAGTTAATTCATCCGGATCGACAATAATTTCTAAAAAACGAAATTTTTGCAATAATAGTCGAGCCCAAGGTATTTTTTCTATAGATTCGCTGTAAAATATAATAATATATTTAAATCTAACATATATATATAATATAATATATTTTAAAATTTTTCATAAAATAATATCACTTACGCTAACAAAACAGATTCGTTCAGTTTATTTAGAAAGAATACATGTATATCGGGTTGTAATTCTTGTACTTGCAATAAAATTCTTACGATACATGTATTACTTATATGATCGAAGCTTCGATAATCAGATGATACTTCATAATCGGATAAAATACTTTGGAAATTTTGTTCTTTATCGATAAATTCTTCTAATGAATTTATAATTTCTTGTTTTTGATATTCTTTACTTTTTAACTTATCTTTCATATTTTGTTTTATTATTGAAACTTCTTGATCTACAAAAAATATAAGATACATGTAATTATATAATATAATATTTATTATATATCATGTAATAAAGGAAATAGAAGAAGAAAAAACTTACCGAACTTATGCGTGCCATTGGAAAGTAATTTAATACCGCATTCTTTAATAAAATCAATGAATAATTTTGCTTTTTTAGTTATTTCTATTTTATTAACATCTTCTTCTATATTTCTACTTCGTTCCGGTACGACAATATCGTTGTTACTTTTTTCTAAAACATTAGAAGTTTGATTTGCTTTGAGAGGAGTTTTCCTAACACTTGATTTCGATCTTGTTTTATTTTTATTGGAATGTTCATCGTGCTGAGAAATCTTACTTTTCTTCGATGTCGTATCAGTTATATCTGAATGTTTTTCATGTTGAGTAAGTTTATTATACTTCGATGTCGTATCAATTGTATTCGAATGATTTTCATGTTGAGTAAGCTTTCTTTTCTTCGATCTTGTATCTGTCACATTCGAATATATTTCATTTTGAGTAAGTTTATTATTCTTCGATGTCGTATCAATTGTATTTGAATAATTTTCATGTTGAGTAAGCTTACTTTTCTGTGATATTGTATCAGGTATATTTAAATGTTTATCATATTTAGAAAGCTTATTTATTTCTTGTTCTAGATTTACATCGCTTTTTCTTTTTTTTGCTATTGTTTCATTTTGAGATAAAGAAGAAAAATTGGATTCATTCTTGGTTCTACTTTTTGATATATCCAAAACAGGTAGCTTACGTTTTCGTGATGTTAATTCATTACTCGTTTGATCATCGTCGATAATATAATTATCTGTTGATGCTTGACTTGAAATTACATTTACATTTTTATGTAAAATTCCTTTAGATCGGATCTTTCTTTTATCCATTACGATTAGGTTATCATTTGTTCCTATTTATTGTATTTTTTTTTTTTCAATATCATCAACGTTTCATTGTAGATCATAAATGTTTATTTAAAGAAACAAACAAATAACTAAAAAGTTTTTTTAATTTCACGTATACGTAATATACTATAATATTCTTCTTATTGTTTTAATGTCACGTTAATCGTTTAATTTATTTTGAATAAATTTTGGCGGCAACATTAAAAGTACACTTTTATGCAAAAGTAAAAACTAGTGACTTTTATAGTTATAACAAAATAACCTAGATGGCGCATTATCGCGACAGTGCTGCCACGAAATAATCATTTAAAAAAAATAACTAAAGAGATAGGAATTTTTCCAACCTCTCATTTTCGTATATACGCAATTATTTTCAAAACAATAAACTACAACAATAAATTTAATCGCACAATGAGAAAAATACTTTCGTTTTAATAAATTCATTCCCACAGATGTATAACTGTGCTGCTATTTATCTTTGATCGTTTTATTTGAAATATAATATAGAAGGTTATAAATAATAAAAAGAAATAAAAAGTATAACTACATTTGAATGATGGTTTGAAATTTGTTCAAGTTCGTTTAATTTGTGAATAACAACAACGGCAGCATGTGTTGTTCACATATAACATTGGTTGTACCACTTACATACATTTTGTTTATATTTGATGTCTTATCCAAAGTATGTTATATCGGTTTGACGTAAGACTCGTACATTATATCAGTTTCACATAAGATTTACTTGGCATATTATTTGTGTTCTCAGCCATCTTCAATAATTATTCATTCTCACTATTCATTTGTAGAAAAAAAAAAGAAAAATATTTAAATAAAGAAATCAAGTGCGTACAACGACAGAATGAATCCAATTGGAGAAATAGTTGATTTTAAATCACTTGGTAATTATGTGACACTGATATTTTTTTTTAATAATATTCTTTTTAACACAGTAACTTATTGAGAAATAATTGTATATGTTAAAACCCATTGAATTTCGATTATTCTCATATTATTTGTCTCTTTTAAATGTTTATACACATGCATGCAATAAAAATCTATTATTTTTAATTTATTATCAATGTCAGTAAATTTATATTTATTTAATACTTTGTATGTTAATTTACCTAATATTTAAACGCTACTGTTAACGTATATTCAAATCTGTTTGTTTAAATATAATTGAAAACTTTCTTAAATCATATTGTATGATCAAGAAAAAAAGAAAATTTATGATATTTTGTAAGTCGAAAGAATAAATTATAAATTATTTTCTATTAGAATTGTTAGAACCGGTGTTTCATTTTTATAAAAGTTGGATTTTAAAGGTCACGTCTTGTTGATAAATAACAGGTTTATCTGCGTCGATTAATTTATGAAAACAGTCTCTATTCGGTAAATAAGGTTTCTCTCATTACACGTAGTTTTTTTTTTAAATTATTTTATCAACGAATGACCTTTGTACGATTAATCTGAAATATTTGATTTATTATTCTTACGTAGATTTTATTTCACAATTTAATAAAATCTTTAACCATATGCGTATTCAAACAAATTTTCTGATAAAATAATAACATTTAAATCTTTTTATTACATATAAATAATTATATAAATAAAATCTAATATTTTATTTATAATTTATTGCAAAAAATATGTGAAATCTTATCGAAGAAAAAAAAAAAGAGCGAAGAAGATTAAGGACAAATATGATTATATTATAATTGTTACAATTATTAAATCAATTAGTCAAATTTTTGCATATAAAATAAATCTGCATGATACGTGTGTGTGCATAATAATAATAATAATATGCATAATCATCATAATAAAAATGTTAACAATTTTGTAAATAATTTATTTACACCGAAGATATTGAGAATGTACATTTTTATTCTTATTTTTTTTTTTTATAAACTTTCATATATGCATGTATATATTATTGACAATTAATTTCAATAAAAAACAGGAATTCCTTTTACGATTATGTCATCTAAGAAAAATCTTATTTTGCTTTATAAATATATTTATATATATATATTTATAAGATAACTTTTTCTCGCAAACGCAAATACATTTATTTTAGCGATTATTGGATGTTTTCTCCTTCTCTTCCTATTATGTATGTACAAATTTATTTCAGTGTTACATATACAATGGTGTGTGTGTGTATGTGTGTGTCTTATTTCCAATCGTTTGATTATAAATCATTAATAAAAAGTATAACTTAAATATATAATATTATATTCAATATAAATTAAAATTTTACTAGATAAAAAAGTTAAAACTTTAAAAACTGAAAAATTGTCTTTTCATTATTATTATTATTATTATTATTATTTTATTATTATTATTATTATCTGTTTTATTTTTATAGATTCAGACATTCAAGAGTTAATAAAACAAAGTGCATTAGTAAGAGAATATGCGTATGCACCTTACAGCAAATTTAAAGTGGGTTCTGCAATACTTTGTACCGATGGAACAATCTTTAAGGGTTGTAATGTAGAAAATATATCATATCCTGTTGGAATATGCGCTGAAAGAGCAGCTATTGCAAAAGCAATATCAGAAGGGAATAAAAAATTTAAAGTATTAGCAGTAATCGCGGATAAATTAGAAGATAAATTAACTACGCCTTGCGGTATGTGTCGACAAGCTATCGTTGAGTTTGGAAATATACCTATTTATTGTGCAGGATCGGATATGAAAGATGTATTACGGACTACAATAAATGATTTACTTCCTTTTGCATTCAGTCAAATGGATATGAAAAATTAAATATTTTCTATTATCTTACAACATAGTTCAGCGATATAATTAAGATTAAAATACAAACATAAAAATGAGGTTCTATATATAATAACTAATGATATTATATATATACAAATATTATTTGAAATGCGTCGTTGAACAGGCTGAATATATATTTTTACATACAAAATTAATGCAATGTAAACTGTTTTTGTAAAATATGAAGTGTTGATGCGCTTCATTTATTTATCACACAAACAGTCTATACTGCATTTGCTTTAATATTAATCTTTTTTAAATGGCTTTGTTTTATACTTATTGAAAAAAAATATGAATAATATATATTATTAATTTTTCAATAAATATTTATAATTTTTTCTTTTTTTTCTTTTTTTCTTTTGATTATATAATATTAAGTTAAAGCAAATATTACATCTATTTTGTCATCACTCACATTAAACGTGCAGAAAAAGCACTAAGGGCTATAATAATCATTTCGAATTTTGTTATTGTAATTTGTAATTTACCAAAATGGACACCTGAAAGAAAAAGAGAAAACAAAAAATAATATTATTATTGTATGAAAATATTGTTAATATCATTTAATATTAAAATTATGGGTGATGTAACTATTATATAAATATATCAACTATCAAACAATTTATACTATATATACACATGTAGATAAAAATATATGTTTTATATATATATATATATATATATATATCAGGTCATTAACTATGAAATTTCTGAACACTCCAATTACTTTTCCGATATCAGTTTGAAATTGGACGTTTCATATTTAATGATCTAATATATATCACCTGTAAATAAAATATTTTTCTTTTTATATTCAAGTAATATTTAATACTCACCATCCAATGTAACACTGGCAAAGATTTTCATTATTTGTTGCCTGTTGAATTAATAAATCCACTTGTCGTTGAACGCTCAGCGATTCTTCGTGTGAAAAATCACGTCCAGTCAATTTATCTCTCACTCTTGTTATTATAGCTAAAGCCTTTTTGTTCAATGCTTCTGGTTGATTGTTATCACCTGTAAAAAATACGTTTGCACATTGTCAATGAATGAATTAATTAAGTAATCGTACAAAATCCAAATGAAAAATTACATAACGATGATTACAATATTAAAAATTAAAAGGTTAATTTTTAATTAATTTTTTAACTAAACTATAAATTAAAATTACCTCCATTTTCAACGCTACATGGCACACCCTTCTTTGGTAAAGTAGCTGTAAGAGAGTCTAAGACATCTCCGTGTTCCTGGCTACTGCTAGAACTCATTCCTTGCGCATCTGATCTTTTGCCCTTTAGTGTCGTATTATCCATTAATCTCCAATTTAAAAGAGGATCATAAACAAAAGCTTCTAATACAGCCATTAAACTATCTTTGTTACGATGTAGGACAGACATTACTGATTCGCAAGTTCTTCTGTATGTGCCTTCGATTCCTGTTACCTCCATAGCATTTATTAACATTCGTGTCAAGCGAAATGGTATCTTTTCAGGAAATTTTTCACGTGTCATTGCTACTTCAAAACAATCTCCAAAATCAATATGAAGAATTTTGCCGCTTAAGCGATCCAACATTAAATTAGATGGATGACGATCTCCAAGACCAAGAATATAACCAACCATAGACATAACAGCAAGAGAACGTGTATAGTTTGTTCTACGATCAAACCACACTTCGCTCGATGGTGACTTCAACCATAAAAGCCGTGATAAGTCATCGCCATGAGTATGTTCTAAAGCGTGCTCAAAAACTTCAACCTTCTGCATAAGCATAAGATGTTCGTAATCTGGTGCCATCTATATAATAGGTATATATTTTATTAAATATAAATTATATAAGATATAAATATATATTATCTTAAATTGATATTCTAATTTATAACTCACTCTTAGCATTATCCTATGTTCTATATTAAGTAGTATTTTCTTTTTTTCTCTATAATCTCTGATCAAAGTATGTAACGTATCACAGTGTGGAACCCAACCAATAAGACCGCTATTTGTTGATAATGGAATTACTGCATACCTCTAAACAAAATATACAGATAAATAGTACAGATAGATTGATAATATAATTAGCATGCATTTTATTTAATAGCATACCTGAATAGTAAGATTTCTTCTAAAAGTATCTGGATCATGTAATAGAAGTGTATTTACTAAACCGAATAGCTGCATTACTCGCTCATCTTGTCTGAGATCTTCGTGTCCTTTTAGTAAAAACATATAATCTTTACCGTTACTACCTAAAAAAGTTTTAAACAGATGACGCATTAGTATAATTATCTTTTTAAAATATCCGTAATAACACAGTATAAATAAAAATACTTCACCTTTAATACATAACTTTCTTGGTCGTTGTTTGCTTGTTATCACTTGCATCGAGCTATGAATACTTGCTATCCTGACTATAGGTTGACCTGGACTATAACTCCCAGGCACAGCTAATTCTAAATCTCTACAAAGAAGGAGTTTTGGGCTTACATATTGAAGTTCTAAACTAGTCAATTGTGGCAATTGTCTTGATATTCTTCTAAATACATGATAATACACATCCCATGCTTGGTTTAAATCTTTAACATTTCTTGAAGCTTTATATCTATGGCACCACTCCTGTGCTTCCATTAAATCTTTTCCATAAGCTTGATTAAAAGATGTTTCTTTTAAAGTTTGCGGACCTCTTTCTAACATTGCATGTAACGGTTCCAACGTATCAAGCATCCCCTTGACATTCTTTTCTCCAAAATATAATCTACTGGCTTCTTCTAATCCTTCGTGCCATAATTCATGCCATAAGATTGCAACTCTGATTAATTCGTCGCTTGCCATTATAGCTTGTTGAACCAAAGTAGGACTGTGTTCGCACATACTTTTTAGTATTTTATTTGCCGCTGTTTTTCTAGCATGACTCGCACTTTTCGAAGCTACTGTTAATGGATACACCAGTGCTTGTGGATGCGTTTTTCCGATATCAATAAGAAGATGATGAATGCATCGTCCAACTAAAGTTCTGGGTGTATCTATTCTTGCTATTAGTTGTGGTATTACTTGTAGCCACGTATTAATTTCGATTAATCTGATACCTACCACAATAGCTTCGTATACTTCGGGCCATTGACCATAATCAAACCATAGTGTAAGTAACCGAAGTGTATCTTGTAAAGAATTGCCATGCGAAAGATTAATTGATCTAAAAAATCCTTCCACAGCTGGAACAGTAAATTGTGATACGTATTGCGGGCTAGAAAGATTATTACGTGTTCCATTGTTGGAAGTATTCTCGATATTAGAATCACCCTGTTGGTGTTTATAAAACAATACAGTTTCAAAATTAGTATAAGCAAAAGCATGCCATGCTTTATACCATGTTGGATCATGTTTTGTTGCAGCAGCATAATAAGATAATACTGCGGGTATAGAATGTTCATTTATACCTTGTAAAGCTTCCAACCATTCTCCCAATTTTAGATAACATCTCGCAAGCAATCTTTTTCTCGCGTCCTGTATTTTTTCGTTCTCTTGATTTATTACCGATACTATTGTTGGTTGCAGAGAATTTTGCACGAATCTTTGCAGTTGATTATACGCTTCCTCTCGTTTTTTTGCTACCCACATGTGTTTACAATAAGCAAATGTTACTTGCGGATGTGTCGTTGGTAAAGGTTGATCTGGTGTTAATGAGGGATCTACACCCAATAACATAACTAATGTTTTATGACACAACATTAAGCTACCACTTTTTCTACAAAGGCTAGCATATTTAAGCCACGTATACATATCTTCTTGCGGAGAAACAACTAAGGTATGAACTTGTATTATTTTCTGCCAATCCTCGACAATTTTCTGTCCTCCTTGAAGTCTTTCCCACCACATAGATTTAATAGTAGATCTTCTTTCCGGAACAAGCTTATATTGTATTACTTCTTCTAGTTCTGCTAATTTTTGAACTTCCACCATAGCATTGTAAGCTCTTTGATAACTTTCACCAGCCATAGCAGTTAATTCTGTATCTAATAAATCTCTAGCACTATCGATAAGCTGATGCGCAACATCATATTGTTCGTCGTGTATCGCTAATACTGCTCTGTAAAAAGCCCCATCTTGAGTATCCTTTGGTATTAACGAGATATATTTTTCCATACTTTCCCATTGACCCAAACCCCATGCAGCTGCTGCTGCCATTCTAGCCATTCTTTGTTTTATTTCATCGTTCTGATTTAACCATTGTTTCGTAGCCTCGTCGTGCAATTGTCCCCATTCTCCAAGTGCTTCCAAACAACGCATTTCACCCAAAGTAGATTCCACATCTGTAGGATCGCTTTCTAAACGTTCTTTATATAAATGAAGCGCCTTATCCCAATTATGAAGTTTTTCATACCAACGTACTTGAACTTTAAGATCTTGCTGACTGTATTGATTCATAACGTACTCAAGTAAACCTTCCGCAGCTTCCTTTTGTTGGAGTTTATTATTAATTGAAATTAAAGATTCAAATACATTACTATTTCTACTTTTATGAAATTCATCTTCTTTGTAATGCAATGCTTTAGCATAAGCGCGACAATGCATTGCTCTTTCTCCTAAAATTTTATTATCTAATGGTAATGGTCCTTTGTCGCAATGTTCCATAAATTCGGCCAAATTTAATATCGTCTGAGTTATTTCAGGAAGATCTGGTACCATTAATGCTTGCTGAAGCGTTTGAATTAATTCTGTTCTATACGTATCATTGAGTTCGGTCCAACAGGAAACAAATGCTGCATTAAACAAATCACGCGGTAACTGTGAATAAGTTTGCGCAAGAGCCCAACATGATCTTAATGCTGGTGATGGAGATTCTTTAAGTAAACCAATAGAAAGACTTCTTAACCATTCAAGCCAGTCATCTTTAGATACTCTACGGGTTGCTGTCCAAGCTTTTTGTAAATTTGAAGCCGATACATGCAATCGTTTGATGGTTGCTGTATCTGATGGTGCCAAAGGTAAATCACGATTCTTATTTCTTGAATGTCGATGTCTCATTAACAAGAAATCTTCGCTGTCCGCAACAGTTGATTCCGTGAGAATCTTATCAACTAAAACATCGTAGTGAGGATTACTAATTTTATGTTTTGTCATGACCTTTTGAACCAATGTAATAAAAATCTGATATTTTTTCCCCAATTGTATCAATAGAGCGCAAAGCGTATCCATCGCTATACTTCTTAATTCTGGACATTGATCCAATGTTCTTACTAACGGATGAACTATTCTTGATGCAAAATCGGTAAAATCCAACGTATCTGCTAAATGATCTACTGTTTCTAGTGCTACTCTATTCACTACTATAGGACAATCAGTTGCATGAAATAATTTAACGATTGGTGGAAGAACTAAGTGAAGATAATTGTCAAGATTATTTCCAAATTTTTGTAACGCAAATAACAACTTTACTGTTACAGCACGGTCTTTACTAGTGTCATGTGTCAATACCCTTAATATGTGTGGCATTAACTGTGGTAAATAAATTTTGAATTCTGCTCCTAAAGCTATTGCAATGTGTTCAACTAAAAGAATAAGTGTACTTTGTAAAGGACTATTCACGATCCAAAATTCTTTAATCAAATTAAATATATCATCGAGATAATTACGAATATGTTGTTTCACAATAGCAATAAGAATAGCCAATTGTTGGAATAAATATTCTCGAAAATTGGCATCTGTTGAACGTACAACATTCAAGAAACTTGGCATTACTTGAGAGATGTATGGAACGCACTTAATACCAAGACTTTTAAATATAAAAGTGACTGCTTGTACTACCATCGTATGATGTTGAGATAATGTAGGATCACGAATGATACGCATAAGAGTAGCAATGGCTATTGCAGGATAATATTCTTCTAAGGTGGGTGATGACATATTTACCAACATTTCACTAGTTGTTAAATCCTGCGTACTTTCTACTTCACTTTTAGTATCGGCCATTGATGTAAGCGTATCCAATTGCGAATCTATTTGGCCAAGATTCATTTTGTGTTTATACGGATCTAAAGCTCCTAATAATCCAAGAACTCTTATTGTTTCTCTTCTTATGGCTGGCTGTTGTTCTGTTTTCAAAAAATTAATAAGTACATCTAATAGAGATGGATATTGCATGTATGGTTTTACTGCGTGTCCAGTACTTCCAACTAATTGTCCAAGAACCCATAAAGCAACGCCTCTTTTTTCTGGCGAACTAGCGTCTACTAACATTTCAAGTAATATTGATAATAATTCAGGCATCCACTGTTGCATTTCAGCACCATTAACTTCCGCTAAATCTCCTATAGCACGAAGGATTGCTAATATTACTCCTGGATTTGACTCTGCTTCCTTTAATTTTGGAACGAGAACTTTTAAAATTGGTTCCATGTATGGTCGAATAAGTTGCGGCGCACTGACTACTAATTCATCCAACATACGGGCAGCTTGTTCTTTATTACGACCCATTCCAGAATGTTCTAGTTCGGTGAGGAATTGTATAAGCGTTTTACGAAGGGATGGCATCACGTAAGCAGGATTCATATTACTTAGTCTTCCTATAGTTCTGATTGCTTGTTCTCTTATATCAAACATTTCGTCATTCATAGCAATAAATAATGCAGATAAATTTTCCGCCTGTGCTAAATGAATATCGAATGAATCATTTAACGAAATTAAAACTGATTTTCTTACATCGGAATCTGTATCTATAATCCCCACAACTAGCAATTGTCCAAGAACTGTAGATACGGTGCTAGTTACCGTAGGTCCCGGTTGATTTAATGCCAACCTTAATAATCGAGAACACGTTTTTACAGCTTCTAATCTAACTTCCGGTTGTTCCGATGTTAAAAAGTGATCAGCACATCTTCTTACAAATTGTAATAAAGGATTACCATCAAAATTGAATGTGCCAAGTGTTTTCAATGCAAGAACTGTCGAAGGAACATCTACTTCTGTCGATGGCATGGATACAGGACTAGCTACAGTCCAGGGTGCTCCAGGATGTCTTAATGGTTTCTGCATTAGAACTTGTGATAACATTCTTAAGAGACCTTGCGATATGTCCAGTTTTAAAGATGGTACGCAGTGTGCCAATTCTCTAAGAGATGTTGTCAGAATAGGACTTAATCCAGTTGCTAACATTGGTTCTAAAAGATCCTTTACATCAGATGCAATAGTTAACTTTACAGCATGTCCTAAAAGCGTTATACATATAAATACTGCAGGCTCCAAAGATATTCCACGTTTTTTATTAGGTGTTTCTTTTGACGGTAATAAACTTTTAATAACTTCCATTATTTTAGGAAGATATGGATTAATCGAATCTTCAACTGCAACAGCTATGAAACCGATAGTCATAAATGCAGCGTATCTATCTTTTTCACGAGCTCTTAAAGTCATTAGAAGATAGGTCATAGATTCTTTTAAATGGTCCTGCGTAAATTTTTGCTTATTAAATGCTGCCAATCTTGGTAACAACATCATCAGTGCGTGTTGAATATGTGGATTTCTCGAAATTCTTTGATTCATCACATCGGTATAAATATCATCCAATCTCTCTTGCATTAAACATCGACAAACAGCTGATTCATGTATTGAATATAACGAATGTTGTGGTCCAGAAGAATTTTGAGATGTTCCTGCCCATTTAGATACTATTGTTGTTTTTAATCTAGGCATTAACGATTGTATATCATTTTCATTTTGTTGCGCTGAACAATTTAATCTTTCCATTAAAGCTTCATAATTGATTTCCCATCGTACATTACTACATCTTAGTAATTCATTTAATACTAATAACGAACCGTGCACTCTGTCGTCCCTGTTAACACCTCTTTCTTTTAAATATGAATCTTCAAATCCTGCCATAACTTCATCGTAACATTGTTTATACCATTGCGATTTATGCATTTGTTTAGCCGTTTCCCTTTGAGCGGTAACAACTAATGCTGCTCTTAACGCTTCAACAGCACCTTCTCTTATCACAGGTTTTGGGTCACGCGTTGCATTGAATATAAGATCAAAAAAAGGAGTAACTTGTTGAAAAAAATATGTCGGCATTGATACTGCAAGTTCTCTGAGTACGAGTACAGCTGCGTGACGCTTTCCCTCATTCCTATCACCTCCAAGCCATTCGAAGGCACGTCTAACTTCAAATTCAACATACTCTGCTGTGTATGTTCCAGAAACTAATGCTAATTTGCCAACAGTTTTTGCAGCCAATTCCATAACACCAACATCGTTAGATGGTAAAAGATTTCTCAAGTAATTTGCAAATCTTATTATGCGTGTATTTATATTACCAACGTCAGCTCCAATAAGACAAATAATAGCTAATATTCCACCTTTCTTTTCGTTCATATCAGAACTAGATACCATTTCAAATATATGGTGATTGAATTCATCCATAAATGCGGTAATCTCTTCTTGAGATACCTCGCGTAATTCTGTCTTAACATAAAAACATAACTCCTTGGCTGCTTTAGTACGTGATTCTTCATGTCTTGACTTAAGTCGTTGGACATATTGTTGTACAAGTGTATTTGTCATCTTTGTAATTATTAATACATTATCGCGTTTTTATTTTCTCAAATATATACTTGCGAGTCAAGTATCTAACATACTAAGTACTGCATAGAAATAAAATCATACTTTGAGGTTATGTTCAAACATTGTGTTTCTATACGAGCGCTTACGGAGGCGCTTCAAATCAATAAATTGTGACCGTCACGCCAAAGCTTGGCGCCTTCGGCACTTTTACCGTCACGCCCCCGGTGGCGGAACAATATACTAAAAAAAACCCAGGTACATGAATAACCGCTGCTATTCGCTCTCTTCCTATCCAATCACCGAATGAGACATGCGTACTAACTAGCAGCGACAGAATGTGAACACTATATAATATCAATGAAATAAATTATATAATTGAATTGATTTGTTTTGATGTGGTTTATATATACATTTACATATTCTACGAAATATAAATATTAGAAGAAGAACAAAAATATTAATGACTAATTAAATTATAGGAATTTTTATTTTGGTAATTATATTACCATAGTATAATTGATTTTTAAAGTTTATTTAAATATAATAATGTTGTTGTTTTTTTTTTTTACTTAAATATGTACAATGTGCATATATTTTAGGCAAAAAAATTTCTTATAATTTTATATTTCCATATAATGCACTCTCCTCAGTTATATTTTATATAGGGATTTTTAAATCTTTTGCGACTATTATTAAAATTTGATCTACACTCAAACACCAATTGGCAATATTTTTTGATACTCTGCACCAATTCTCACCGTGGTGTGGTTCTGCGGCAATACATCTTTTCTTAACTTCTTCTTGTTGTTCTTCGGTACCATTTAAAAGCTCAAATTTATAAAAATAAGCCCATGCATCTCCTAAATCTGGATCTATTTTAACAGTTCTGTTAAACCAATCTCTACATTTGGAAATTTTGTGTTCGCACCAAAATAATCTGCAATAAATAATACATGGTTGAAATAAATTTAGAAGTATTAATATTATAAGAATTTACAAATTATACATTTATGAGATAAAATCTTACTTTGATACCGCAAGAAGAACATGCGGATCGTGTTCACATTTCTTAAGAGCATCAACGCTCTTTGTTTTTCTTTGTGGTCTTGGTTCCATAAAGATTGCTTCTGCCCAAAGTAATCCTGATGTAGGACATTCTTGTAATGCTTTTGCCATTAGAGTGTGTGCCATATCACGTACACCGCCAGATTTTAATTCATTTCTAATAGCTTCAAGCCATAATTCTGCATTTTTGGGATTACGTAATCGTGCCTTTTCTAAGACCGATCTAGCTTTCGTTACTTGATTTTTTCTGTGTTCTAAATGTGCCAATAAACGCCACAAAGGAATTGAATTCGGACATTTTTTGATCTGAAAATATTGAAAAATAAATATCAATTTCAGATATAGAAGACAAAAATTAAATTTAATTAGAATATAAACAATATAATTACTTACAGCTTGATTATAAGTTTCCAACGCTTTGTCCAAATCTCCTTGTTGTTCCTCAATTTGTCCTTTCATTAACCATAATTTAGGAAAATCTTCAAACGCTTCAAGGGCTTCTTTTAAAAGATGTAAAGCCGCATCAAGATTGTTGAGAGCCCATTCTAACTTGGCGCTTTTCATCATTACTCTTGGCGTGGGAGCAGATGCTCTGGCTTTTGCAAGTAAACGCCTCGCTCTTTCATATTCAGCATTTTCTGACTCCAATTTTACTGCTGCCAACCAAATTTCTTCTGAATTTGGATTAGCTTGAAAGGCGAGGGATAAGATACCTCTTGCAGCAGGTACATCTCCCTATAATACACAAATAAAATAAAAAGATTATAATGATTAAAAAATGAAATTAAATTAGAAATATTTGTGATTAGAGGATTACGTTAAGTATATATAATAAATAAATACTTACAGCCAACCATTTAGATTTAGCTCCCATAAGCCAGAGTACTTCACTTTTAGGGCAATGCGCAACTGCTCTTTGCAGTAAAGATTCTAAAGATTCACGTGTACCGTATGTTTTCTCGAAATAAGCTGCTCGCAACCAAATGGATTTTTTACTGGGGAATGTTGTTAACGCATATGCATACACTGCTCTTGCGCATTCTAATGCTCCTTGTTGTGCGCACTAGAATATTAATACAAAGTTTTGTTTATTTTACGTATACAAAAAATCAATGGATATAATATATAAATGATAAGAATAACTTACAGTTTCTGCATCTTCCATCCAAGTATGTTTTCTATCTTCCTCCTCAACGCCAAAACCAATAATGGCTTTAACGATAACTTGACAACAGTGTACTGCTCCAGCTTTTTCTGCTTCCATAGCTTCTTTAAACCAATGCTCTCTATTAATTTCAACTCCATTTGCACTTAAGGAAGATATTGCTCGATCAATAATCTTTTCCACCATGTGTTTATTTCCATTGGCTTCTTCTAACTTAGCAGCTGTTGTCCATATTTGTCTATCAGTAGGAATGTTTTCTCTAGCCTTGTTAAGAACTTTTCTTGCATTGTCATAGGTTTCTAATCTGGCTAAAGCAAGCCATAAATCAACACTAGTTGGACAACACTCTACGGCTCGACTAAGAAGAATACGAGCATCTTCTGGTTCCTCCAATTCAACTGCTGCTTTCCACAATCTTACAGAATTTGGAATATGTTCGAGAGCTTTTCGATAAACTCTTCTTTTTGCCTTAGCTTCGGTTTCCAAGTCAGCAGCTTTTATCCATATTCTGACCGATGTTGGAATATGTCGCACCGATTGAGCGATCACTGCTTTCGCAGTATCAGGCGGCTGTAATCTTGCAGCTTCTAACCATAAATCTTCAGATGTTGGGTTTACTTCGCAGCCTTTCATTATTAAATTTCGCGCAGCTTGAACCTTTCCTGTTACTTCTTCTAACCGAGCAGATGCAATCCAGGCAGAAGGATGATTAGGATTTGTCTCTCGCAATGATTTCAATAACAATCTCGCTTTTTTTATGTCACTAAGAAATGAATAAAAGTATAAATTAATCGATGCAACTTTTTATTACTTAAATAAATAAATGAAATTTACACTTACTTGATATCTCCACCATATGTTGGGATCATACTCTGCAAATCTGTAAGATATCCTTTTGGATCAACAACAGTTTGTCCTTCTACGGAGTCAGATACTTGGTTTAATTTAACATTCATAAGAGTATTCCTTGCTTGTCCAATTTTCCTTAAATCTAAGTCTCCAGTTGGTGTTAACATTCCAGGTGTAGCTACGCCAGGCATCATAGATGCTAAACCACTGGATGGATCAATACTTGTAGAAGTTTCTCCACCTAAATTTCTCGCTAATACAGAATCTGGTAACGGTGTGAATTTTTCTGCTCTAGGATTTCTTTGTTTTCTATTTCTAGCATCTCCAACTTCGGGAACATTTTTCCATTCGTCGTCACTAACATTAACTAATTCTCTTTTTAAATCTGAAAACTGTTGTTGAATTTTAGGACGTTCTTGACGATATCGTTCCAATTCTTCCCTCAAACGTTTTTCTCTATATTCTTTACGTTTCTCATCCATTCGTTTATCAATTGCTTCATAAATTGCATCGGCTTCTTCATCATCTTTATCATAAGGATCCTTGAAGTGTATTTTTAAATATTAATAACGATAGTTTTTTTTCAATATTTCTAGTATTGTTAATAAATATATATATTTATATAGATACACTTACTTTACTAAAAAGGGAACCTCCATAACCAGAAAATTCATCGTAATTAGAATCATTTAAATCTTCTTCGTCTTCTTCTTCCTCTTCTTTTTTCTTTGCGCGTTTTGTAGGTGGAGCATGTCTATCATCTCTGTATACATTAAAGATAATAATTAATTAAATTAAAAGTAAATTATTAATGATTTAGTCAATGTTCTCGCTTTGTTACAAAAATTAGTTCCCGTTCAATCAGTAAAGTTAAGCAACGATGAATACGATTACTGCACGGATAGATGACTGCGTATAGATATAATTTTACTAATCTTTATTTTAAAAATCATTTATCACTTGTTTATACTATTCCTCTATTTACAATAATACTTACGATACATCATTGGCATCTCTTGCTGGACCGATATCAGACCGTGTTGTAAATCCAGTAGCTCTGAAATAGGTTACATTTTAAATAAATTTCTAATCAAATTTATTTTAAAGTTAATTTGACAATATATATATAACTAAAAATTGTGATTAATTATATCATTTAAATTACCCTCTTCCAACACCAGCTACATAACCAAGTGGAGCTGGTACGCCAAGAAAATGTTTCTTATTTCTTGTAGACAAAGATACTGAAGGAACCGCCATCTTAATTTAACGATGCACGAACTGTCAACACTAATTATTCATTTATTAAAAGATCAACAACATTATTTAAAAAACTTAATATGAGGTTTATTATTAAGTTACTTCCATATAAACAGAAATTCTGAAACTTACAAATATAAAGAAAGGATACGCGATCTTAGATTATGAACATGGGATGAGTTACCCACACTTAACACATGTGATATGACATGATGTAATAATTATTAGTTAGATAAATAAATATATATATATATAAATATAAAATATGCACAAATATGGCAGGAGGGGGGAGGAATATCATTTATTAGCGATCGAGACGCCATATTTGTCGGCCATATTTTTTTTTAATGGTCATTTTGAATTGCAATTGAAAACGAAACAAATATCGTATTTTATTTGTCAGTAAAAAATGTGAAAAAGAAGAAACTTCGTAATGTAATCTTAAAATATATGTATAATTTTGTGTCTTGAATATTTGTTATTCATTTTTTCAAGATAAATTTGTATCATAATTTATACGTGTAATACACGGTGTGTGAAATATTTGAAATGATTTATAACTTCATGTGTGAATATACGACTTGTATACTAGTCTGACAAAAAACATCAGATCCGATTGTTCTACCTAATATTCTATGACTATGATGAGAGCTTTTTTTGTGGAATAAAAATTTCTCTAACCATGTATATTATGCATTCAAATGCATGAAATAGTAACAACAGTTAAATTACGTTGTAATATATTACATTATATTATATTTATTTGAAATTGTCAAATGTCAGTATGGTGAGTATAAATAAATGTTTAAAAAAAATGATTTATTCGAGTTTCCAATAGGGTAAGCTAAATTGTTTAAGAATATATATCCGATAACCTCCCATTTTTTTCTTGACGTTTCCTTAGTGCCAATTATTATCGTTACATTTGTTTCATCAAAGTATCTTCTGATCTTTGATATCTTATATTGTGTTCGATCGAGTCGCAATGGTGCGAGGGAACATAAATCTCTCACGACCATCTCGAAAAAAACGATATGTCGACCCCATGACGGCTGAATGATTTCAATGATTTCCATGCGAACAGATTTTTTAATCCAACTTTATTATTCTAAAGGGAATAAACGTTGAACCATCACGCGTTAAATGTTCAAAAGCATTTAACAGACAACAGGTAATATTATTACTCTAATTTGTTTGTTATTATTTGAATAAATTTATATTTTATTGAATGTATTCATTGATACGCATTGATTAATATATTGTTTTGTTAAATTATTTTGTTAGCACAGGGTAACGTTGACTCAAGTATATAGTTAATGAAATGGGTAGTGCTTGGTGGCAGTGCGCTGCATGTCTGAGAGCACAGGAAGAAGATATTTGTGAATTGCAATTAAATCATTGTAATCTTTACGATGTACCACCTGATGTGTTCATTTATGAGAGAACATTGGAGAAATTGTATCTTGATGCCAATAGAGTAATTATCTAATTAGATTTTATTCATATTTTTCTATTCGTTAGTTTAATGTGATAGTTTATCATGGAACATTATAATATATTTTGCAGATAAAGGATCTTCCAAGACCACTCTTCCAGTGCCATGAATTGAGAATACTTTCCCTTAGCGATAATGAAGTTACTGTTTTACCACCCGCCATAGCGTCATTAATTAATCTTGAATATTTAGATTTAAGCAAAAACAGTTAGTATATAAATATATATATATAGTCATTGTGTTTTTGTTTTTTAAATATTAATTTAAGAAATAATCTCATTCACGTGTTTCAGCTATAAAAGAGTTACCAGATAGCATAAAAGAATGCAAGAATCTTCGTTCTATAGATATCAGTGTTAATCCTTTTGAAAGATTTCCTGATGCTATTACGCATATTGTTGGATTACGAGAACTGTATATTAATGATGCGTATATAGAATATCTTCCAGCTAATTTTGGGCGACTATCGGCTTTAAAAACGTTGGAACTTCGAGAAAATAATTTGATGACGCTTCCCAAAAGTATGAGCCGTTTAGTAAATCTGCAAAGGCTCGATATCGGTAACAATGATTTCACTGAATTAGTAAGTATAATAGTTGACGCATAACTATTGTTATACACAAATTTTCTTTAATATAATTACATTATCATTTTTTTCTCTGTAGCCAGAAGTTGTCGGTGATCTTATTAATCTTACCGAATTGTGGATAGATGGTAACGATATAAGACGCATATCTCCAAATATAGAACAGTTGTATCGTTTAAATCATTTTGATTGCACCATGAACGCAGTACATCTTATCCCATCGGAAATTCGAGGATGGAGAGATATTTCGATAATGAATCTTTCGTCGAATGAAATTTATCAACTTCCAGATACGCTCTGTTATTTACGTACAATCGTGACACTTAAAATTGATGACAATCAATTGAACGCACTGCCAAATGACATTGGTCAGATGTCAAGCTTAGAAGAGCTTATAGTCACTAAGAATTTCCTTGAATATTTACCGTCTTCTATAGGACTTTTACGAAAATTGCATTGTTTAAATGCGGACAATAATTATTTGCGATGTTTACCACCAGAAATTGGAAGCTGTACTGCATTATCTTTGCTTTCGTTAAGATCTAATAATCTCACCTGTATACCACCAGAAGTTGGCCATTTGTCCTCGTTAAGAGTACTTAATCTTGTGAATAATTGTATTAAATTTCTACCAGTTTCTATGTTAAATTTAACTAATTTAAAAGCATTGTGGTTGAGTGATAATCAAAGTCAACCATTGGTTCCACTACAACAAGAATTTAATTGCGAAGAAGATATGATGGTACTGAGTTGTTTTATGTTGCCACAAAAGCAACGACAAGATCTTGAACGTAAGTTTTCATTTATTTTTTTAACATATAAAATGTGTAAATGGTAATTAATATAAATATTATAAATACTATTGTGCTGCTATATATTAGTGGATAATGATCAGCAAGATGAAGACTGAAATGGTAAAGTATAATTAATGAAATAAATTAGAATAAATAAAAAATGTTTAAATATATAATATTTTAGTTTGTAAAATTTATATATATATTTCTTTGTAATACAAATTAATGTGATCGTTCACGTTTATTACTTTTTAGAAATGGCACAAGCTGTAGGACCAATTTCAAGCTCAATAATTGGAACTGGGAAAAGAATATGTTTTGCTGCTGAGGTAGAATCCGAAGTCCCTAATCAACTTCATCGAGCACCTACTCCCTATCCCAAAGAATTGCGTAATCTTGCTAGGCATGCTCGCAATTTACATCATCAAACTACACACGACCAAAAAGTAAACATATTTCAAAAATTATTATACAGAGGAGGAAAAATTTGTATAATAAATAATTAATAATTTACAATTCCCCAGATGAATTTAGAACAGCAGACAATGATCAAAGAAGCTATCATTACAAAAGCTACAACTACATTAGAAAATGCATCCAAATCTGGAACTTCTTTCTCACAAAGTTTTACTAATAAGGTATTTATATGAATTAATGAAATAATGAATAATGAATTAAAATGAAATAATAATAAATAAATAATATGAATAATGAATTAATAAAACATGAATTTAATAGAAAACTTAAACAAGTATTTTTTGTTCTTACATTAGTCAAGATATGTTTCAATGTAAATGTTCTTTGATTCGCAGAGTTTATCTTTATCAGTATCGACGATTGATCATCTACCAAAAGATTGCAAGATAAATAGTTCCGTAAGGTCAATAGTACATCAAGATAAAGAACATTCCAATTCAGAAGAATCTTCAGATGAAGCTAACAAAACAGTACTTGCAAAAGAAAAGAGTCCTGATATTCGGGAAGCAAAATATATACGGAATCCATCATCAGATTACATTGCTAAGACACCTACAGTAGCAGATTATGTAAATTCAACTTGGATGCCAGATGAATATTCTAAAGCTAATATAGCAAAGATCGTTGATTCTGATAAATTTCTAGAACCGTTTAATAATACTTCTCTTATTATCGATGGCAAAAATTATGATCAAGTAAGATCTAATGAATTTCCACCAGTTCCACCGCCGTATCACATTGCAGCTGCATTCTCAAAAAAGGCTGCACTTTTTCAACAATTTAATAACAGTAAGTTCTTATATATATATATATTTATATTTCTTTCTTTCTGTTTTTTTTATTATAATAAATGATTAAAATTACTTTTTAGTATTACAACCAGAAAATCATTTAACAAACTTACAAAATACATCTAACATGTCAAACGTTGATGATATTCAACGTTCAAATGGAAACGTAGAACCTGTCAAAATAGAAGAACTTGTTAATTCAGCTATGAAAAATCCTACACTCGACGGTAAAGAAACAAATAATGGTTCAATTAATAATGGACAAAAATTATTACTTAATACCAATGATCTTGTTTCATCGTCAGAAACAACAACAACAACAAATCTTGATCAAACAATTGAGACTGATCGATTTTTTAAACCAAGTAAAATTCCAATACCAAGAACAAAACACTCTGATATTGTGAATTCTAATAGCAACAATGATACTTTGAATAAAAGTGTAAATTCGATTATGGAAGAGTGCTGCGACTTGACGAGAACATTAAACGTATTAAGTATACCAACGTCTCCTATTACAGGAAAAAAATATAGAAGTCCTCTTAGTTCACAAGAAAAAACATTGAATCAATTGAAGAAGATAGCAAATAGCAATATTTCAAATAATAATATATCATACGATAATACTAATCTATCGAACATACAAAATATAAGCTTCACCGATAACAACATTGAAAATATAGTTAAAAACGAAACTAATACAAACGATATTTCTCATCATTCGGATTCTTTCGCTACAAATTGCGTTGAAGTTGAAAACGATGCTGGTTCCGACAGAAGTACGTCACTTTCAGCTAGTAACAGATCATTAAACAACACTAATAATTTAGATAAATTACATCATTTATCCAATGAACAATTGACGTTAGAAAGAAGACCACGATTTAAGTGGATGTTCGGACCTCATAAAAATGCAAACGTAGTATGTTCATTTATAATCTATAATAATTTTTGCAGTACTATCATTTGTCGTAAAGATACGATATAATGTTTATACTTTATTATAGTTGCCTGTTCAAGTAAGAAAAAATCCTGGTCTTGGATTTAGTATAGCCGGTGGTGTGGCAGGAGCTGAAACTGTAAGTTGTATTAAACATTAATACTTTCTAATGGTAACAATGAACAAATGTTTAACATTTCATTATTCGTAATTATTCGTAACTATTCGTATATACAATGTGGTCGTATATATTATGGAACATACATGTATCTCCTATCTCAGGGTATTATTGTGACAAAAGTTAATCCCGATGGTCCAGCTCAAGGTACTCTTAGACCTGGTGATAAAATTTTAGAAGTTGACGGAATAGATTTCACCAAATCTGATCATAATAATGCAGTTGCCGTTCTTCGAGCTACCGGTGCCGTGGTATCTATGATGATCAGTCGTCATCAATGATGTAAAATTTAAAATCTCTTTGCGAGAGTATACGTCATCGTGTAAAAAAGAAAAAGAAAAAAAAGAGAAAGAAGTAAAATTGCAATCGACATAAGAACTTTCTCACCTGGATGTTCTAAAACCAAAATTTCGTAATGAATGTAATTGTATCCCAGTGTTGTATGTTTTTGCTAAGAATGCCATGCGCAAATTGGTACTTAAAAAGAAAAAAATGCTTATAGTATGCAATAACTTTAAGATTTTGAGAATGATACTTGGGCAAACTAAAATGTGATCTATAATAATAACGTTTGAATATGTTATTTTGGAAAATTTTAACATTTTTTATGGGACGAGACATAGTTATTTGGTCCTTACACAGTGTTTTTACTAATAGAAGACTAGATAAGGTTCTTTCTTGAATCTTTACTATCTTAAAAACAAAAACAAAAAAAGAAAGAAAGAAAGAACTACATATTTCTATGGAGTTCTGTGATGTTGTTTAAACGATTGAATTATGTCAACTCGTTCTCTATCACGAGAACTAAATAATGTGCCAGAAAAAAAGAAAATATTATTTATTAATTATGCACATACGCAAATATATAGATAAATACACGTACACACATATTCACACACAGACACACACACGTGTTATGCGTATAGATAATATAAAAAAAAAAAGATTTATTAAAATAATGAATAGACGAACAGGGTTTCTACAGATATACTACGTATTATATACAGGTATCTCTGAAAAATATATAATTTTTTATATTCTTGATAAATTCGTGAATAAGCTCGAAGATCTTGTTATATTATATTTTTTCTATAACTTTTTATAAATTTATATATTGCAATATGTATAATAACTTTTTGGAAAGAAGATAAGAAACAACAATATGTACAATGTGTGATATATTTTCGAATACGCAAATTATATTCCATTGAATTGATATTTTTTCATTTAATATTTGTAAGCAATTAATTATTAGTCTCACGTATAATTATCGAGGAAATATATAGAAAAATAATATTTTGTGTGAATGCGACAAATAAATTAAACAACAACAACAACAAACAACAAAATATAACTATAAAAATAATATTTTTCTGTAGGAACCTTGTTAAACGCGTAGAAAAGAAGAAGAAGAAGAAGAAGAAACAAAAAAATGATAAAGATAAAAAGGATATTCTTCTATGTGCCGTATTAATTAAATAATTTTTCTAAAAAATTCAGTTCATTATTATTGATCACATCAAAGTTTATAATATATTTTTCTATTATCTCTGACTGATCTTTCGGATTCTTTGCACAATAGTATATGTATATATATATGTAAATACATATACATATATATATATATATATATAAATTACATTTATCAGATTTAGTTTGCAGTATGCATAATGCTGTTATTTCTCTTGCCTATTATTAACAAAAGGCTCCTCCTAGTTTTTACGAAGTACGTTCTTTTTTTTCTTTTTTTTTTTTTGGTTCGACACAATTTTCTAGTATTTACTCTTTAACTTGGTACAAATGATAATTTAAAATACTAACAATAAGAACTTATTATATCATGGTTGTGATTTATCTCATGATTTTGAGAAACAAATATATATATCTTTTAGAAGCTATGCTTTATATAATGCAGTCGATAATACATATTGATATATATATATATATATATATAATATTATTATTATTATTTTTTAGTATTTTATTTTATTTTTTTTTTATTATAATTTTCTTTTTTTTACAAGTTCCATTGACAAGTAGAAAATTTACTACAAAAGTATATTATAGTAGCGTATGTGAAAAAAAAAATATTAAGAATCGTAGAAAAAAAAATAATAGGACTCGCGTAATTAATATGAATTAAGATTAAAAAAAAAGCCTGTAGAAAAAGCTAGAAATTCTTCCTTGTCATTTGTGAATTTAATTTTGAATTTATATAGAAAGAAAAAAAAGCAATAATACTCACACACACGCACATATATATATGCATATATCTCGTCTAAAATATATAATTCATATTTTAATTTTAAACTTTTAGTTGGTGTTATATATATTCATATATAACTATTGAAATTTGGTTTATATTGAAAAAAAAAACATTGCTATATTTAATATTAATCTTATTAAAATCACTTCACATGCATATATACGCACATAGGACAATGTTAGATTAGAGAGACAACTGCATTTATAAAATGAAATATTAGTATATAACTAAAAAAAATTTGCACGGTACATTGTTGCATTTAAATAATAATCACGTTTACATAGTAGTATATATATATGTAAATTAAAATTCACGAAACTGAATAGATTCAACAATATATAATTATTAATAAGATATTTCTTACGTATCTTACAACAATTATGCTCTGTATTTGTTGAATCTACAAGGAATTGTTAGTTACACGAGGATGAGAGAAATAGATTATACAAAAAAAAAGAAAAAAAAAGAGATACAAAGATGCATAGAAAAAAAAAGAAGAAGAATGCACTTATAAATGTATAGATTTTACAAGGATGAGAAACTTGCACTCTTAAATGTACACGATGATATCATTTCAAAGTTACAGTTCCTTCTTTCCTAATGTAAAAACAAAATTAGATAAAAATAAGAAATCACAGTAATTAACAGATGGGGATACAGAGAAGAAGAAATCTTTTTTTGAAATTCTTATTTCTAAATGTATAAGTATATATATATACATAGTTAATACTAGATTTACGGATATTTTGTTCATTATTTTTCTAATGACTTACAAACATTGTTAAATGGAGGATTGAGTAAAGGGGAGGAATTAATATTTACATATATTTATATTAAGTAATTAAAAACCAATATATGTTATTAAAAAATAATATTTAAGTTATATATATATACATGGTAAACAAATTTTTGTAATGAGTCAAATTGGCTCAGTCCGTAAATCTAGTGTTATATAAATATATATATATTTAATTATGAATAAGATATATAAATTGTAAGATAAGATGCTCCAGTGCAAATCTTTAAACGATATACAAGTTGATGTTTAAAAAGCAAAAGAAAGAAAGAAAAGAAAAAGAAAAAAAAATTAGCAGATCAGAAGAATTAATCTGCGTATACTAATAATACTTCCAACACACACACACAAATATACATATATAATATAAATATCATTATTTTTGTTGGCGATTATTCTTAAAGTAAACAAAAAAAAAAGAAAAAAAAAACAAAGAAGAGATGAAAAGAAGATGACGTGTGTAATACATAATATTTGATTTAATTTCATAAGATTGTATACGTGATTTTTTTTGTTTGTAACAAGGATATATACAAACAAATCTTGCAGAGAAAAGAAGAATGAAATATTTTTATCGTTTATTATAATATCTTTAAGTATAGTTAATATTATTATTATTATTATTATTATTATTATTATTTTATTATTTTATTATTTTTTTGTTTAATCTACGAGAAGAAGAGCAGCTTTGTATTCACATTTATGTAATATGTATACGTTGTGTTATATATTTATATTTAGAGAAAGGGAGAGAGAGAAAGAGAAAGAGAGAGAAAAAGAGAAAGAGAGAGAAATTCTAAACCTAGTCATAACAGACAATGACGTTTACACACATTTTAATGTATTTCTGCATTTATTATAATACGCGTAAATAGTATTGTGACATCGTAAACACACACATTTTCATTTCAGTTATTATTTTAAAATATATTCGCGTCTATATTATTATTATTATTGTATTATTATTATATAATATTATTTGTATTAGTGTGTACAAATGAAATTTGTATCCTTTTTTTTTTTTTATATATATATATATATATTTTTTTTTTGTATTATATATATGACAGACACACTATAAAAATGTCATTTTAATTTAATTGAAAATTTTTTTACAAAAATATTATTATTATTATTAATACGAAGAGAACAGGTATTGTTTTTGTCTGTGTACGTTTATTTTTCTAGGACCACCAATACAATTAAGTTAATAAAAAAACAATGAGGGTTGATGGGGAGAGTGAGAAAGAGAGAGAGAGAGAGAGTAAAAGGGGTGAGGAACGTTTTCTCGTTTTACGTCTTTTTACTGAGAATATAGAGTGAGCAAATAACAATCACTATAAACATATATATATATATATATATTAAGTATTATTAAACGGATTTGGACCATTAATATATTATATTATATATATATATATACACACTTTTTCTACTATTCTAACTATTAAACAGACTGAACTATCTTTTGGACGATAACACTTTAAGCTGGGTGTTTGACAAAATGAAAATGACTGAGTGTTTAGTGTATGATTGACAAAGAATAAAAAAAAAAAATAAACAAAAAAAATTAATGCAAAAAGCAAAAGAAAACATTAAAAGTAAAGATAATAAAAATAGCAAGCAAGAGGGGAAATAGATAAACGTTATGCGCAAATGTATATAAAATAATTATGTAAAGCGAATGAGGAAAAAGAAAAAATTCAATCAAGTGGTCGTACTCGTCCTCTTTATAATTTAAATATTATTATTATTATTATGATTTTAATTGAATTATTTGACACAATAATATTATACACGTGTGTAATTTTATTTTTATTATTAAATCTTCATCAGCGTGTTATTCTATAATCTAACATTTTAATAATAACGTATCATAGTATTCTCTGAATCGTTGATTAATTGTGTTGTTGTTATTCGATGAAGAAAAAGAAAAAGAAAATAGAAAATTAAAATTGTTTGTCAAGGACTAATTAAAAAAAAAACAATTAGTACAACCACTTTATTAGCGTGCATGTTTGATATGATTGTCGTATATACTTCAAAATATAAATACGTATATACATTATATGGTATAATTCGCTATAGATTGATGTATATATAAACAAAATAATTATTATAATAATAATAATAATGAAAAAAGTAAAAAATATAAAATAATAAGAAAAAAATGTTCGCAACATTTTCAATATGTTGAAGGGGAAAAAAAAGAACAAATACTATTTTACCTGTACGAAAAAAGATTCTATTTGGTTGTGCAGCAATAAATAAAGAAATAAATATTTACGTAAAAAAAATAAGAAAAAGAAAAATAAAAAAAAAAAGAAATAATAATATAATGAAATAAAAAAAAGAAAAAGTTGTGTCGATTTATTTCAATATACGTCGTAAATAATTTCTAAACGATAATTTTTATATATTATAAAATTTTAGAAAGATCATCTAATCATCTAATTTACATTTAATAAAACTTATTGTTAGAGATTCTCGATTCACTTGAAGTAAAGTGATCAACGTAGTCTTATCAATTTGTTATCGCAGTAAAATAAAAAAAAGAAAATCTATATTTTCATGAATCTAACATCAATTCGATGGGATGTTCCACGTAATATTTCCACAAGTTTGAATATTTAGCCATCGTAACACCATCGATCACCCGATGATCAGCAGCCCAACTAATAGCAATTATGTTTGCCGCTATCACGTTATCCTTATCATCGAAACGTGGCAATTTTTGTACTTTACCAAACGCTCCTATCACTATTTGCGGGGGTTGAATAACAGGTTTTGTGTAATTACCTCCGATCTGTAAAAAAAAATTCTTTCTAAAATTAATATAATAATAAATTAAATAAATTAATTATTAAATTTATTTTTTATATTAAAATATTAATTATATATATATTTTCTTTTTTCTAAAATTCAAGAAATTGAATTTTAGAGAAGAAAAAAATCAAATTGTAAGATTGTTTTCTTTTCTTTTTTTGTTTTGTTTTTCTTTTAAACAAAACTTACCACGCCAATGTTGGACAAGGAAAAAGTTGTGCCGGTTAGATCGGCTAATGGAATCGATGCTTTTTTACCGAGTTCCTGAAGTCTGTTTAATTGTTTAGCAATAGACAAAATACTGAGATTTTGAACGTCCTTTATATTTGGAACAATTAAACCTCCCGGAGTATCCATGGCTACACCAATATTATGCCTTTCGGAAATTTCTACCAATTGTTTTTCCTCGTCGAGTAAACCGTTTAATTCGGGAATCTTTTGCAATGCTTTCGAGGCAGCTTTTATTAGAAATGGCATTAGAGATAAAGAGATACCTTGTTCTTTGAGTGAATCTTTTACTTCATTACGACAACGTATCAATTCGGTTACGTTGCATTCGTCGCTGTAAACGAAATGTGGTATACTCTGAAAAATAATATCGTTGTGCTTTAGTTTTCAAATATTTGCGGGTTGAAATTGATAGAAAGAAAGGAATAAAGAGGAAGAACAAAATAAAAACACAGAAAATAAATGAACAAATAAATATGAACAAAGAAACTAAATAATCAAAGATCGTTTTACGATTATTCGGAATATACTTTTACAATAAATATTTTTATCATGCGAATTATTAAAGAATAAAATAAATCAAAATAAGGAGATGAGAAAATGGAAGACAACGAAAAAAAAAAAATTGATATACCAAAGATTGTGTCATGGTTTTCCACATGTGTTTAGAATACTTTTTAATCGGCATCTTTCTTTCAGTTTGTTGAGTAACCTCCTGAATTTGTTTTTTAGATTCAAGTTTTTCAAGATAAACTAATACGTCTTCTTTAAGAACACGTCCATCTTTACCAGTGGCTCTGACATCGCAAAGATTAATATTGTTTTCCAAAGCCAGTCTTCTGACAGCTGGCGTTGCAATGATCTGAATTTTTTCTGGATATTCGTCCTTGGAAGATTCTAAACTCGTTTTATCATTCTTTTCTTTGAATTTCTTGTTATCTTTTACTTCTTCTTTTTCTTCTGCTTTTACTTTTTCTTTTTCTTTTGCTTCTTCTTCCTTTTCTCGATTTTCTTCAATTTTTCTTTCTTGCTCATTTTCAACAGTGTTCTCCTCATCGAGCTCAATATCAATCAAGGGTTCTCCAACCAGAGCTATCTCATCTATCTTGTAATGAAGTTCTTTTACTAAACCGTCGTAACGACTAGTTATCGTCACCGAAGCTTTGTCACTCTGTACCTCACAAATATTATCAAATTGAGATACTCTATCACCCGGTTTTACAAACCTACAAGAGAAATTCGTACGAGTAATATTCAATTTTTTACGAATAAACGACGATTAACTCTTTAGTTCTTTATTTTCACGTTTTTACTACCACTATAAGGGTCAGTAGTTTATACAGGAACCCTTCTACAATATATGAGTCATTAATTAACGTTAATTAAATAATAAAATATGCAAATAATAACTAATAAAATTGACAAATATAATCTTAATGTTATTTGAATTTTAGTTATTAATGCAATTCCATATTGTCTTTGGTTGTTTAATATCAAATTTAATACGAATTAATTGGATTGATTAAATTGATCTTTCGACGATGAATAATTGATTATTAAAATAAACAAAGAAACAAACTAGTTGTTTATCACGTCGACAAATAAAATTAATAATAAATGTGTCTTAGGGAAGTTGGACAGGGTAACGGAACGTTATATTCCGATCTTACCGAACGTCTAGATTGAATCAGTATTGTTTTGATTACGCGTTTGAATTTAACAGTTTTAGGATTTAACAATCTGGAAATGTTAAGTACAATTTTTAAAAATATAAGAATGTATGTCTTCGTAATAATATGTAAAAGACTCTGAACTTTAACAATCGAAGTAATATTGAATAACTATGTATTAAATGTTTGATAATATGTATTTTTGAAAAAAGTCGTATTAAAATTTCAGTTGTCGAAGAAAAAGTTCCATTTAAGGTACGAAACGTTCGATAAAATCGAAATAACGTTCTAAATTCTTACCCTGTCTAACTTTTCTGCGACACATTTATTAAATAAACAAACATTTGATATTATTCGAATAATTGCAGAGTTAGTTTTGATTTGTAATTTGTTAAATCATAAGTAAAGTGAAATAAAACGTCGAATCTTGTAGGATAAAATCACTCAAAATAACACTTTACTCACCATTCCTTCACAGTGACATCTCGAATGCCTTCTCCGATGTCCGATAACTTAAACGGGACAATAGTACCTGATCGAAGAGAGCTTAACGACAGGAAACGTCGCTTTGACGTACAACCGTTTTTACTCTGCAATAAACGATTTTCGATAGGTAAATGTTCATTCATTGTTTTCTGATATATTTCGAATTATATCTTGTCATTCATTGATCGATTTCAAATACTAATCTCATGAAAATATTTTTATATTCAAATTTAAATTCGATAATTTTATATTATTTTAATTAATAATTTAATTATTATTTTATTTAATATTTTATTTAATATTTTACTTTTTGTATCATTATAATTAATTTGCCGAATGATTAACAATCATTTTCATTTTTTCTATTCTTGAGAAACATCATTTTCTCATCGATGATACAAAATTTAATTGAAAATGAAAAAAGAAACGTTGAAATTTTTGTTATTTCATTTTTAATATTTTCTTTCTATGGCAAGTAAGAGGATATAAATAAATGTCGAAGAAATAAATTGACGAGTGATCAAATTCTTGGCTCGTAGCCATATCAGAATACTTGATTGGAAGAATGTTAAAAGGTGAAAGGGAAAACTGCTACTAAACACACTCGAAAAATCATTTTCATACTATAAATAACTTTTGAAATAACTTTTTCCTTCATAGGCAACAAGTTGTCTCTAGAAATTTCTTATCTAACTAAATTCTAGCTATACAAACAGAGAAAAAAGGATCTTACGGAATAAGGTCATTGAATTATTTTCAAATGATGTCGTTTCAACATTTCATACGATTGAATAAAAACATGTGATATTATAAAAAAATCATTAAAAAAAAAAACAAGAAAAGAAAGTTTAACACAAACACACACCGAGTAATTTTGCACGTTTGTTTATGAAATTACGTGATTATATTTCTTTTATCTTTTTTACTAACCAGGGGATAGTCAGGGAATACCTAGAGAAAATAATTAAAAAATAAGGTGAAATTTTACAAATATTTACAGCTATATTTGTTATAGAATTTCAAATAATGTATATGTCATATATAGTTTTTATGTGTGCCTTCAGAAATGCCATTATACATATATATTTTTAAAAGTAGCAATTATGGGAGCTCAAGTAGAAGAAAATCAAAACGAGTAGAAGATAAATCCAACGATGATCACCTGTAACAAAAAGCAAACTATATTAGTCATACAGTCAAGTGATACAATAGCCTGACATATAAGTGGTCCAATTCGCAGATGCACTTTTCAATTGAATCCTTTATTTACTTTTTATCAAATCTCTAATTACCGTTGCAATAAAATTAAATTTAAACGCGTGATTTTACATTTATATAAAATAAATAAAAATAAAGAAATAGGAAAAATAAGAATACTAAGTTACTAAAAAAAATAATATCTGATAATTATTATGAGAGAAATACTTTAAAACTGCATTATATAGAAAAGAAAAATTGCAAATTTAATAAAATACGATCAAAGTGAAAAATTTTAAAGACAAAACAAGAAAAGAGAAATTACTGTAATATTTACCGAACGCTATTTAAGCTTCAAAATTTAATAATACAAAAATTTTAATATTTCTGACTCTAACTAAACACATATGCATCTTTTGGACGATATGGCACACAGATTAGATGTGCCAAGGAGATGGAATGGTCCATCATCTCCAATTACAATTACAAATTAATGACGAGCAAATAAATAATACAATAGAATATAAAATATGACTAAAGAGCTATTTTCGAAAAGTTCGAACTTATTGTTGAACCTTTGAAAATAACTTAATAGTCTATGTAGTTGCCCTCTTCAGCCACAATTAAGTGGGGGCCTCTTCGGCCTTAGCCTCTTCTTTCTTCATCCCTGAAAACTGCATTGGACATTTTCAACGTGCAAGAAAGATAAGATATCTCATATCTTTTTTTGCAAATTAACTTTTATTTCGTTATGATTCTAATATGGAATTATGAAAAAATTAATTTATATTTAATGTTAATTATATTCAAGCTCGTATAACCATGGATGAACTTAGAGTTCATTGCATAATATTACACGAGCACAATTAATCAAACGTCCAAGCAGATAATTTCCCTCGATGACCTAATAACACGTCGCACTTTTAATATCAAATAACAAAATTCAATTGAAATTTAATAATGCAACAAATGTAATGCATTTTCTTGCAATATTTTCATTTCATTCATTTGTTATATTGAACTATATCAAATATTTTTCATTACAAGAGAAAATCGCTATTGTGCGAAGTGCTAATTATATTACTTAAAACTAAGTATCAAATTCATCAAAGGCTTTGCCAATTTGATTCGACTCTATCTCGTTCGAGATAGAATCGAAAAGAAATGAATCTTCCAAATGGTTGCAAATGCCTCTATAAATTATGATACATACTAAGATTACAGAAGAGTCACAAAATAAATTACAAAACAAGCATAATAGAATGAGATGATAAAATTTTGCAACAATTCTGTATAAACCAGGAGGCGGAATTTCCACTCCGGAGTGAAAGTAAGCCTAGTGCCTTTCCTGGGTCCTACCTACTTAAAATTAAAGTTTTCACATTCGCTCAAAGAAGTATGCTACCTGTCTGCCAATTACCCGTATTTAAAAAGAGCAAATACACATACGTACCCACCACTCACTCCACGATTCTCTCACATACCACCAGGGTGCAAAAGCCTAAACTAGAGAGCATGCCCCGGGGCACCTCCGACACCCTAGTTCAACCACGTTTTCTAAACTTATATGCTAAAGGGTATACGTACTGATTGCTGTAATCGTCTGCCAAGGCTAGTGATTATTGCATAAAAAACTACAGCAAAAATACAAGTATACACTAGTATATATGCATACTAGTAATATACGAGTATATCAAAGTTTCCACAAATAAATGCGGTAACTCTACTATGCAAAACGATTGTTAAAAAAAAAAAGTTCGTATCGTACACGTGACTCTACAAGTTATTTTTATTCAATAACTTTAAAAAATAATTAGCGCGGTATTACGTGTCGCGAAACGATGTACAATGCACACACCTAAACGCACACACAGGTGCAACGTACACGTGCAATCACTAGCACAATGACAGCCGCCAATAGGGGAAAAACTTAAAACTAAACCTATACTAACCGTTTCTCACCCATACGAGTAGCACCTGGGCACACGCATAGATGAGAACGCAGAAAGTATAGGGGGGAGAAACGGGAGATTAGTATATTAGAAGCTGAAAATCCTGATCTAAAAAATATGATTAAAAACACATATATACATAAGACATAAATACATTTTTATAGAAATTTATCTAAGCGGCTAAGGACTCTACAATTTATTTGATAAATATTAACTTTTAATATCTTTAATATCTTTTAATATATTTTAATATATTTAAAAACCTCGGACGACTCCTTTCATTAAGTTGGCTGTTCTAATAAAAGAACTGGGCTTTGAGCCACCACTTAACTGCTAGAATCTATCCGTCGCGAATGAGTTTGTCTTCTTGCTCATTTATTTATAATATCGAAGTATCGATATATCAAATTAATCGCGATTAGATAAACTAAGTACGAAGCAATGCATGTAAGACATTTATTACATGCTTTTCTGGACAAAACGAGTAAATAATGCTCGATTTCACCACTACTAACCACGAACAAAACACGTAATAAAAAGAAAGTGCATTTATTAATTGCATTATTAATTAAATGAATTTAACCGGTGAGACAAGAAAACCTATCCTGAACTAATATAAAATATACAATACAATATACAATAATATACAATTTTCATGAGTAACTCCTAGAAAGGAATTACTCATGTGCTCGTCACTAATTTATTTAAATAATTACAACCAGTAACTCGTGCCGATTAGGACCTTTCATCCTCGACATGATTGAGCACCGGAGGGACTTTAAATTTTAACTCACGGCATAAGAAGTTCTACGATGGCTCCAAAACACTCCTACTTCGCAGCAAGTATTGTAGAATGCGAGTATCGAAGATCCATCGAAGATCCATCGAAGATCCATCGAAGATCCATCGAAGATCCATCGAAGATCCATCGAAGATCCATCGAAGATCCATCGAAGATCCATCGAAGAATTCATTCCACATCTTTGATAAGGTAGAAAGTCCGTCGTCATATCTGTAAAATAAAATAGAACAAAACGATAAGTTATTTGCAATATAATCCAAAATCATATAAAATAAAATCGAATAAAATGTAAATAAAAATAGATACTTACAATGCATTCCAATGGGATGAAATTCAATTGCACCATGGCGATGCACCTCGCGTGAATCTAAAAACGCGGTATAAACGAAAATAAGAAACTATAGATGAGTTTCTTATCGCGAAACCGAAATTTTATTATACGGCGAACAACACTGATTCTAATTCGCGTTTGATTTTAATTTGTTTTACGCCCGATCACTGATTCTACACAACTAATTCAAAGACTGCTTTGCACACAGTCAATGCAAGTAGAAAAATCTTCATTGATGCACTGATTCTAATACGCGAACAGTCTGTGCGACTGTTTAAAGATAAAAATACAACTTTACTCGAACAAACTCTAATGCAATTACTGCCTTGGTCGCAGTTAATTTAATATATATATTTCAAAAATAGTTCGCGAACGCGACGAATTGAAAAAAACGAACGAACGTGCTTCTAATCCGTGATTTTAATTATATTTAACGATACAACACTCCCGTATATTGCTTCGCGCACGATAGCAATGCACGAACACTTGCAACACTTCACAAACACAATTCACAAACACTTCCAACACTGATATATTCCCATGATGATCTGAAACAGAAATAAAAACAAAATTATAAATATCATTGTTGTAAGTAAAAAAATTATTATAATTATTGAGAAAGTGTTTAAAATAAAAATTGACTTACGTTTATTCTTCATTGATGAATGCACGATGGGTATCCTACCCTTAGGATGACGATGAGCACACGTTTAAACCGAATAAAAGAAACTTACGGAGTTTCTTAACCGAGCAAACGAAACTTTAACATGCGACGATCAACACTGACTTTACTTTCCGATTCTTTTGTATTTTATTTTTACGATGCAACACACGAGTACCTCATTGCCTACGCGCTCGATTGCAATGATGTTCTGAAACAGAAAAAGAAAAAGAACAATTAATATCATCGTTATAATAAAAAACCATTAAAGTTATCATAGAAACGTTTAATAGGAAAATATATTTACTTTTAGTCTTCATTGATGACTGCAGGATGGGTATCCTACCCTTAGGATGACGATGAATAAAATAAAATTAAATAAAACTCTGAAAAGCTGAAACATACTAAAAAGATTATAGAACAATATATCCTGTGAATCATTCCTGAAGGCATTGCACACTTTTAAAGATATTTTATCATAAAGAATCAATATAAATTCAAGCAATATCAATTGCCTTTATCTCACTATTTGTATAAAATTAAATATAAAGTATTTAATATCAGTAAAAATTGTTAATAAAAATCGATTACGTTACATATATATATATAATAGTTTAATACTGTTTCATGTCGAACGTTCGGCTGTCTTCGTTTTGTTTTCGGCTGTCTTCGTTTCATCTGTTCTCGCTTCGAGAAATTCCTGGAATATACGTACACATTCGTTATTGCCCGTAGATAGAATATTTTGTTTTCTTATTTTCTCTCTCTCTCTCTTCTCTCACTTTCGTTCTCACTCTTTGTATACATTTCTGTATGGTTTAAAAAAAAGAATAACGCTTACCTCGATGAATATGAAGATAAAAAAGAGTAAACACAATTGTTAGACTGAGTATATGTATTCCTGCTGGACTCTTCTAATGCTCGGTACCTAAAAAAAAAAAAAAAGATTACATTAGTATAACATAAAGAAAATCAAATATATGAGTGTATGTGTACGAGCTACCTATACTTATGCATATATGCCTGTATGTGTGTGTATGTGACAGGAATCGAATTTAACACGAAATACGATCTTTGAATACATAATTATGAAAAATAATTAATTAGAACATCATTAGAGAAGGTAGTAATTATCATAATTACCACGAAAAAAGCTGTAAATTTCAAGAAATATCGTTAAGTAACATTGGTGAGATTGGCGGGACGCCGAGATATATCGATGTTATATTGTCACAGATACCGTTCGAACTCCTTAATATTTCGTTCTAAAAATACTCACGTATGAAAATCTTGTGTGTAGCTATCGTTTGATATATAATAGAAAGGTGTAAAATACTTTTCAATTACCTGAATTAAAAGGGATAATGCAATACGCTGGAACATATACTCTTGACAGGATTCCAATATGGTGGCAGTGACGTATTACGAAAGGGGACCACCCGCAAGGAAACGTAGCGACATCTGAGATCATGGCTGCTTGATATTTTTTTTCATCTATCATAGAAATATCGAATAGTCAAAAAGGATATAGGAACATAACATATCAATATATACTTTATTAAGCCAAACAATAAAATCGAACATATAAGTCGATATCTATAGAATGATGCGTAAAACAAGACATATATATATATATATGCTAGAAAATGCATACCAATGTACATGGAATTTTTTTCTACACAAATATTCTTTATCCTCGACATTATCGTAATCTTTCGATTATCATTTGGAAGTCATTTGCTAGAAGAATCGATTAGTATATAGGAAAGATTATTTACGTTAGAAAATATTTTTTAATTACCTGAGATTAACGGGACGATGTAGCATCCGTCCGATCTCCAGCACCGACGCCCGAAAAGAAAGAGGAATGATCAGCAAAAAGCCCTGATGGCTGATAATTATTGCAAAAGAAAAAGATGACCAATCAGAAATTCCCAATTATATACAAAATGTATTACGCACCGTACGTAACTCGCCTTTTCTCATGACCACTCTAGTCAAGCTTGATATGATAATTATTTATTAAATAATAAAAATTTATTCTATTTTACTATTTAAGGTACACGTATCTTGTTAATATTTAAAAAATAACGAAAAGAAAGACAATATGCACTATAAACCTATCACACACGCACAGAAAAACATACATAATTTATTTATTACATAAATTATATCAATTTTAGTAGAATTAAATTATCTAAAATTAATCCAATTAATAATTATGTTATCTAATTTATTTTTCTATTAAGTGTATACGTTCCTTGTTAATATTTAAAAAATAAGCGAGTAAAATAAAGACAATATACACTAAAAACT